>NC_042975.1:5226748-5281748 GCF_901001165.1 Salmo trutta | reverse complement strand
CAGTCAGTCAGTCAGTCAGTCAGCCAGTCAGTCAGTCAGTCAGTCAGTCAGTCAGTCAGTCAGTCAGTCTCTCAGTCAGTCAGTCAGTCAGTCAGTCAGTCAGCCAGTCAGTCAGTCAGTTAGTCAGCCAGTCAGTCAGCCAGTCAGTAAGGACAGAAGAGGCTGTCAAAGCAGCGTGGTCATTTTTCTACTACTGAGATGTTAAAACTAGTGACATAATGTAGGAGAGAAACATCATCCTGGGGCCTCCTAGCATGGCTGTTATTGTGTGCGTCCCAAATGGCACCCTATTCCCTATATAGTGCAGTACTATAACACCCTATTCCCTATATAGTGCAGTACTATAACACCCTATTCCCTATATAGTGTAGTACTATAGCACCCTATTCCCTATATAGTGTAGTACTATAGCACCCTATTCCCTATATAGTGTAGTACTATAGCACCCTATTCCCTATATAGTGCAGTACTATAACACCCTATTCCCTATATAGTGCACTACTATAGCATCCTATTCCCTATATAGTGCACTACTATAGCACCCTATTCCCTATATAGTGCACTACTATAGTACCCTATTCAAAATATAGTGCACTACTGTAGCACCTTATTGAAAATATAGTGCACCACTATAGCACCCTATTCCCTATATAGTGCACTAATATAACACCCTATTCCCTATATAGTGCACAACTATAGCACCCTATTCCCTATATAGTGCAGTACTATAGCACCCTATTCCCTATATAGTGCACTAATATAACACCCTATTCCTTATATATAGTGCACTACTATAGCACCCTATTCCCTATATAGTGCACTAATATAACACCCTATTCCTTATATATAGTGCACTACTATAGTACCCTATTCCCTATATAGTGCACTAATATAACACCCTATTCCTTATATATAGTGCACTACTATAGCACCCTATTCCCTATATAGTGCACTAATATAACACCCTATTCCTTATATATAGTGCACTACTATAGCACCCTATTCCCTATATAGTGCACTAATATAACACCCTATTCCTTATATATAGTGCACTACTATAGCACCCTATTCCCTATATAGTGCACTAATATAACACCCTATTCCTTATATATAGTGCACTTCTTTGAAAAGAAAAGTGGTCTATAAATGAAATAAGGTGCCATTTGCCACCTGTTGTCTCTGCCGTTAACGACAGAAAGGATTATGTAACACGGCTGTAGCTTCTCATTCCTGCCGGTTGTTTGACTAACAGATTTACAAAGATACTGTCAGCCTCAAGTCTTAAGTGAGGGTGGGAATGTTGTCCTTATCTGATCCACTTGTTAATACACTCCTTTCTTAAAGCCTGAGAGGAGTGGAGATAAACTCCGCTAGCTGGCTATTATCTCATCTGACAAGGAGAACTTACGTTCAGAGTGTAGCCAAGGCACCATCGTTTTAAAGACACAGTGTGTCAATTCAATGTCCCTTCCCTGTGGCTCAGTTGGTAGAGCATGGTGTTTGCAACGCCAGGGTTGTGGGTTCGATTCCCACGGGGGGGGGGCTTGTACAAAAAAAAAATGCATGAAATAAAAATGTATGAAATGCATGCATTCACTACTGTAAGTCGCTCTGGATAATAATGTCTGCTAAATTACTAAAATGTAAAAAAAAATGTAAATGTAAAGTCAAGTAAAACTCCACATGTCTGACGTGTTATTCATCTGTGAACGTCTGATACAGGTTCTGATACACTATATATTTAAATGTGAAACCAGGAGTTTTGAGGGGGGGGGGGGGGGGGAAACGTCAGGATGAAAACATAAGAGGATTGCGATGCAGCAGAGTCAGCTGTGCAGGTCTGTGCATGTAGAGGAGCTGTGTGCAGAGAACACTGTCATCCCCTGTGCCAACCAACTACTCGCCCAGTTGTCAGTCTGTGTAGACTTCTATGGGGAACCCAGAAGAGGGGAAAAATGAGTGAGTGGCTCAGCAGCCTGCAGTACCTCTATCTTCAGGTAGGAGAATAGAAATCGTAGCGATATTAGATAGCTAGCTACACACATCATGGCTACAGTGAGAAGACAACTATAATCCAGTGAACACAAACTTCCTGACACCACATCCTACTTTCTATATTTGTCTTATACAGATGTAGGATTTTAATTTGACCAGTTTTGTCGCAGGAGAAAAATAATTCTGCAGCATGACGATTTGATTATTCTCAAAAAAAGTAATCATTTCTAATGTTAAATTCGTTTCGATAGGTTACAGTAAGCTATAGTTTAGGTGTTGAGATCTAGTGAGAGAAATAGAACTGCAGGTGTTCTGGAATTTATGTAAATCACAAGGCTCATTTGAATTTCCTGCGGCGCAGTAAAATTCACAGCGACAACCGAGTGATCAAATGAAGACACCACACCTGTATGTACAGTACAGTATAGGGCCCTGACCATGTAAAACGGTGGCATCTAACTACTGTCTATAACTAGGAGCCTGAGTTTTCCTGTTCAAGTCTCATGGTCAGGAAAGATTCAAGGTGCTACAGTACTTATACAGTATATATATTGACCCTAACTGACATCCCTCTAGTATTCTCATGCTCATCTGAGCCAATAGGAAGCAGGATGAGGGAAGGCATACAAGAGGACGAGTGACAAAGACCACCCTCGTTAGTTAGGAATTTGTTTACCCTCCGTCTAGAGCTATGACCTGTAATGGGCCACGAAGCCCTCTGGTCAACAGAGGATTACCCAAGAGGCTGTGGGGCGAGGCACACTTCCCACTGGGCGATAGCTGGCCTAATCCCCACTGATAACAACCATTACTAATGGCAATTAGGCAATTAGATCTGTGTTAATGCTGGATGGTTTGCGACATGTTTGGTGACTGAATCTCTAAGGATGTGGTCTATCTGGTCTCTCTCTCTCTCTCTCTCAATGGGACATAATCCCTCTTTAATTAAATAGACACAAACAGGAGTTACCTCACACTGTCTGGTGATCTGGTTTAATTTGAATAACCATTATAAATAATTATCATACTTCTGAAATTAAATGTATACATTCGATAGAAAAACAACAAATGCATCAAGTAGTTAGTGTTTATTAGATATTCTTTTTTATTCACTTATATTTAAGAAAAAGTAGAATAGTCGTTCCGTGAGCCTACTTTAAATTTGCATTTCTATTGGCCAGAAATATTACATCAGTGAATTCCAGGAGCTGTTCCAAAGCACTCCCTCTAGAGCTGAAGGACTGATTGGCCTATACTCTCTCTAGAGCTGAAGAACTGATTGGCCTATACTCTCTCTAGAGCTGAAGTACTGAGTGCCCTATACTCCCTCTAGAGCTGAAGTACTGAGTGCCCTATACTCCCTCTAGAGCTGAAGTACTGACTGCCCTATACTCCATCTAGAACTGAAGTACTGA
The DNA here is from genome assembly GCF_901001165.1 of Salmo trutta. Lineage (NCBI taxonomy): Eukaryota > Metazoa > Chordata > Actinopteri > Salmoniformes > Salmonidae > Salmo > Salmo trutta. The sequence goes on along the minus strand of NC_042975.1, from coordinate 5,278,338 downwards.
CTGGTCTATACTCCCTCTAGAGCTGAAGTACTGAGTGGTCTATACTCCCTCTAGAGCTGAAGAACTGATTGGTCTATACTCTCTCTGGAGCTGAAGTACTGAGTGGTCTATACTCTCTCTAGAGCTGAAGTACTGAGTGGTCTATACTCCCTCTAGAGCTGAAGAACTGATTGGTCTATACTCTCTCTGGAGCTGAAGTACTGAGTGGTCTATACTCCCTCTAGAGCTGAAGTACTGAGTGGCCTATACTCCCTCTAGAGCTGAAGAACTGACTGGTCTATACTCTCTCTGGAGCTGAAGTACTGATTGGCCTATACTCCCTCTAGAGCTGAAGTACTGAGTGGCCTATACTCCCTCTAGAGCTGAAGAACTGATTGGTCTATACTCTCTCTGGAGCTGAAGTACTGAGTGCCCTATACTCCCTCTAGAGCTGAAGTACTGAGTGGCCTATACTCCCTCTAGAGCTGAAGTACTGAGTGCCCTATACTCCCTCTAGAGCTGAAGTACTGAGTGGTCTATACTCTCTCTAGAGCTGAAGTACTGAGTGGCCTATACTCCCTCTAGAGCTGAAGTACTGAGTGGTCTATACTCTCTCTAGAGCTGAAGTACTGAGTGGCCTATACTCCCTCTAGAGCTGAGGTACTGAGTGGCCTATACTCCCTCTAGAGCTGAAGCACTGAGTGGCCTATATTCTCTCTAGAGCTGAAGTACTGAGTGGTCTATACTCTCTCTAGAGCTGAAGTACTGAGTGCCCTATACTCCCTCCAGAGCTGAAGTACTGAGTGGTCTATACTCTCTCTGGAGCTGAAGTACTGAGTGGCCTATACTCTCTCTAGAGCTGAAGTACTGAGTGGCCTATACTCCCTCTAGAGCTGAAGTACTGAGTGGTCTATACTCCCTCTGGAGCTGAAGTACTGAGTGGCCTATACTCCCTCTAGAGCTGAAGTACTGAGTGGCCTATACTCCCTCTAGAGCTGAAGTACTGAGTGGTCTATACTCTCTCTAGAGCTGAAGTACTGAGTGGCCTATACTCTCTCTCGCTCATCCACACCATTAAAAGGCTTTGTTTTAATCCAGCAGGGATTCCAATGTCCCCTCAGTGGCCTTTAGGTCTTAGTGTGGGAGATAGTAGGGGGCAGGGAGGGTTTGAACGCTGGTAGGAATGCCCAAACAGTGCTAAAACAACCACAGCATTTCAATCCTGTGAGTAAAAACAACATACCTGTTTTGATGAATGGGAGTTTCTGCCTAGTTTACTCTGCACTGTGAACACCAGGTCATTTTAGCAGAAACAACACACACATAGCTAACGCAACAGAAAAGAACAAGGTGAACGTAGGGAGTGTAGGGTAGAGGTAGCAGAGAGACTCTGCTAATGTGAAGAAGATAAGCTGTTCTTCCATGGCCTGTTACACACAAACAGACAGGGTCCTACGCTCTACTGTTAGCATGTTAGCATTCCACTGATTTCTCACTGTGAGAATGCCACACAGAAAGTGGGTTCAAGACTCCACAGAACTCCCAGAACCCCAGCGGTGTAGTTATCATGCTCACACTGTAGTCGCTATGCTAGGGAACACTACTAGTTAGACCAGGTGTCATATTGATGGATGTGATGGACAGGTATTGTATGATAGTTCTGAAAATGCGAATGAAAACATGGCAGTGGTATAGGTCAACCCTGGAGGTTTTCCTATGTTTCATACCACTTGGTCGTCACACAATTGCAATCTAACATGCTGACCAAACCGTCCGCGTTGACGTGCGCAGGGCGTTTAAAAAAAAACGTGTTATTCAATAATTTCATCCAAACTGCATGTCAACAGGTATAACCCGGCTCTGAAAAAAAAATGAGGTTATATTTTTTTAGACGCTTGACACGCTGCAAGTCCAGCCTCTCCCATCTCCTCATTGGTTTTTATGAGCATATACAGACGTGGCTGATTGAAAGATGAACTGAGGTCCACACTCCACTCCTGTTAGAGGAGGTAATGAACCTTAAAGTTGGTTGCCACCTGCCAAATATAGAAAAGAAGAAGCAGAAGAAAGATGAAGAAGGAGAGATGAATCAAAACAGTTTCCCCTTTTTATCTGTCGGAGTAGAGAAACACACGATTTTGTGTGACTGAAAATTCTACAAAGATCCACCTAATAAAAATGGACCTTGTGCATTTCAGGTAAAACAACAACCCAATGTTTATCTCCCATTACAAATTACTTAGCAACAGCAAGCTAGCTAAATGTCCATAAATGTTTCATGTGTGTTTCAACTCCAAATTAAGATAGTTGTCTCACAGTTGGATTTGGTATTTTAACATGCGTGTCATGAACGCGTCTGGTGGAGCTAGAAATAATGTGCACGATGGAGCAAGCAGACCCAGGAATGGAACCGGTTTGGTACACACGCACACCCAGGAATGGAACCGGTTTGGTCCACACGCAGACCCAGGAATGGAACCGGTTTGGTCCACACGCAGACCCAGGAATGGAACCGGTTTGGTCCACACGCAGACCCAGGATTGGAACCGGTTTGGTCCACACGCAGACCTACGAATGGAACCGGTTTGGTCCACACGCAGACCCACGAATGGAACCGGTTTGGTCTACACGCAGACCCAGGAATGGAACCGGTTTGGTCCACACACAGACCCACAAATGGAACCGGTTTGGTCCACACGCAGACCCATGAATGGAACCGGTTTGGTCCACACACAGACCCACGAATGGAACCGGTTTGGTCCACACGCAGACCCACGAATGGAACCGGTTTGGTCCACACGCAGACCCACGAATGAAACCGGTTTGGTCCACACACAGACCCACGAATGGAACCGGTTTGGTTCACACGCAGACCCACGAATGGAACCGGTTTGGTCCACATGTAAACAAACAAGCTCCATATACATTTGTGATCACCTGCATGGCTGACGTGTGCTGGTTCCGTGGTGTGGGAACACCTTTCACATCTTGACCTGAGACAAATGTATAGAGGAGAGTAGCAATACTGGGTGTCTCTGCTGTAGGGTTGTTACTGTGGGTGTCCCTCCTATAGGGTTGTTACTGTGGGTGTCCCTCCTATAGGGTTGTTACTGTGGGTGTCCCTCCTATAGGGTTGTTACTGTGGGTGTCCCTCTTATAGGGTTGTTACTGTGGGTGTCCCTCTTATAGGGTTGTTACTGTGGGTGTCCCTCTTATAGGGTTGTTACTGTGGGTGTCCCTCTTATAGGGTTGTTACTGTGGGTGTCCCTCCTATAGGGTTGTTACTGTGGGTGTCCCTCCTATAGGGTTGTTACTGTGGGTGTCCCTCCTATAGGGTTGTTACTGTGGGTGTCCCTCTTATAGGGTTGTTACTGTGGGTGTCCCTCTTATAGGGTTGTTACTGTGGGTGTCCCTCCTATAGGGTTGTTACTGTGGGTGTCCCTCCTATAGGGTTGTTACTGTGGGTGTCCCTCCTATAGGGTTGTTACTGTGGGTGTCCCTCTTATAGGGTTGTTACTGTGGGTGTCCCTCTTATAGGGTTGTTACTGTGGGTGTCTCTGCTGTGGAGTTGTTACTGTGGGTGTCCCTCTTATATGGTTGTTACTGTGGGTGTCCCTCCTATAGGGTTGTTACTGTGGGTGTCCCTCCTATAGGGTTGTTACTGTGGGTGTCCCTCTTATAGGGTTGTTACTGTGGGTGTCCCTCTTATAGGGTTGTTACTGTGGGTGTCCCTCCTATAGGGTTGTTACTGTGGGTGTCCCTCCTATAGGGTTGTTACTGTGGGTGTCCCTCCTATAGGGTTGTTACTTTGGGTGTCCCTCTTATAGGGTTGTTACTGTGGGTGTCCCTCTTATAGGGTTGTTACTGTGGGTGTCCCTCTTATAGGGTTGTTACTGTGGGTGTCTCTGCTGTAGGGTTGTTACTGTGGGTGTCTCTGCTGTAGGGTTGTTACTGTGGGTGTCCCTCTTATAGGGTTGTTACTGTGGGTGTCACCTACAACCCTAGGTGACCCTAGGTGACCCCGTGCAGGGGGTCAGTGGCGTGCCAAATGGCCTGTCCATGTGACAGAGCAGCAGGCATGATAGATTATGGGACTGTTGTGTCAGGACGGCGAAGACCGATTGTCCAAAGTCAATTTCGAGAAAGGGAGTTCCCTCAAACGCTGTTCAATAGCAAGTGTCTTTAGTGGCTGTGAAAGACGTCTGTCTGTCTGTCTGTCTGTCTGTCTGTCTGTCTGTCTGTCTGTCTGTCTGTCTGTCTGTCTGTCTGTCTGTCTGTCTGTCTGTCTGTCTGTCAGAGAAGGAAGGCCAAGTGAAAAACAAGACTAGAAATTGTGATTTACCTTTTTTTGGACCTGTGAAATACAATTCCCATGATTTGAGCATTCATAAAATATTGAAAATGCTTCAATAGATTTGATATATGTTGTGTTTTTTTTTCTTCTTCTTCTAATTCTTTCACATTTTGCCTCCAGGCTTCTGTGATCTATGAGAAACATTTGAAGAGGTCTGAGTTAGACATCTAAGAAGCAGGTCATCACGTAACGATCTATCCGAAAACTGAATACAAAACAGGAAACAAGACATGAGGGAGTGGAGAAATGTATTATCACACCACGCCATTGTTGTCAAAATGATATATAGCGGCTGTGCTTTGTCAACACTGTAGGGCTGTATGTAATGACAATGTTTATTTTGTTGTTACCATGGATACTGTTCAAAAGTCTACGTATATGGAGGGCGGTATACTTTGACTACACATCATGCAAAGAAGAATAGGCTTGTTGGAACAATTCAACCATGGAACAGGCTGCAGCAGCTCCAGCTAACCGAGGCTCTACAGGCTGAAGCAACACCAGCTAAGCAGGGCTCTACAGGCTGAAGCAACACCAGCTAAGCAGGGCTATACAGACTGCAGCAACACCAGCTAAGCAGAACTCTACAGACTGCAGCAACACCAGCTGAGCAGGGCTATACAGGCTGCAGCAACACCAGCTAAGCAGGGCTCTACAGACTGCAGCAACACCAGCTAAGCAGGGCTCTACAGACTGCAGCAACACCAGCTAAACAGGGCTCTACAGGCTGCAGCAGCTCCAGCTAACCGAGGCTCTACAGGCTGAAGCAACACCAGCTAAGCAGGGCTCTACAGGTTGAAGCAACACCAGCTAAGCAGGGCTATACAGACTGCAGCAACACCAGCTAAGCAGAACTCTACAGACTGCAGCAACACCAGCTGAGCAGGGCTCTACAGGCTGCAGCAACACCAGCTAAGCAGGGCTCTACAGACTGCAGCAACACCAGCTAAGCAGGGCTCTACAGACTGCAGCAACACCAGCTAAACAGGGCTCTACAGGCTGCAGCAGCTCCAGCTAACCGAGGCTCTACAGGCTGAAGCAACACCAGCTAAGCAGGGCTCTACAGGCTGAAGCAACACCAGCTAAGCAGGGCTATACAGACTGCAGCAACACCAGCTAAGCAGAACTCTACAGACTGCAGCAACACCAGCTGAGCAGGGCTCTACAGGCTGCAGCAACACCAGCTAAGCAGGGCTCTACAGACTGCAGCAACACCAGCTAAGCAGGGCTCTACAGACTGCAGCAACACCAGCTAAACAGGGCTCTACAGGCTGCAGCAGCTCCAGCTAACCGAGGCTCTACAGGCTGAAGCAACACCAGCTAAGCAGGGCTCTACAGGTTGAAGCAACACCAGCTAAGCAGGGCTATACAGACTGCAGCAACACCAGCTAAGCAGAACTCTACAGACTGCAGCAACACCAGCTGAGCAGGGCTCTACAGGCTGCAGCAACACCAGCTAAGCAGGGCTCTACAGACTGCAGCAACACCAGCTAAGCAGGGCTCTACAGACTGCAGCAACACCAGCTAAACAGGGCTCTACAGGCTGCAGCAGCTCCAGCTAACCGAGGCTCTACAGGCTGAAGCAACACCAGCTAAGCAGGGCTCTACAGGCTGAAGCAACACCAGCTAAGCAGGGCTATACAGACTGCAGCAACACCAGCTAAGCAGAACTCTACAGACTGCAGCAACACCAGCTGAGCAGGGCTCTACAGGCTGCAGCAACACCAGCTAAGCAAGGCTCTACAGACTGCAGCAACACCAGCTAAGCAGGGCTCTACAGACTGCAGCAACACCAGCTAAACAGGGCTCTACAGGCTGCAGCAACACCAGCTAAGCAGGGCTCTACAGACTGCAGCAACACCAGCTAAACAGGGCTCTACAGGCTGCAGCAACACCAGCTAAGCAGGGCTCTACAGACTGCAGCGACACCAGCTGAGCAGGGCTCTACAGACTGCAGCAACACCAGCTGAGCAGGGCTCTACAGGCTGCAGCAACACCAGCTAAGCAGGGCTCTACAGACTGCAGCAACACCAGCTAAAGAGGGCTCTACAGCCTGCAGCAACACCAGCTGAGCAGGGCTCTACAGACTGCAGCAACACCAGCTAAGCAGGGCTCTACAGACTGCAGCAACACCAGCTAAGCAGGGCTCTACAGGCTGCAGCAACACCAGCTAAGCAGGGCTCTACAGACTGCAACAACACCAGCTAAACAGGGCTCTACAGCCTGCAGCAACACCAGCTAAGCAGGGCTCTACAGACTGCAGCAACACCAGCTAACCGAGGCTCTACAGACTGCAGCAACACCAGCTAAGCAGGGCTCTACAGGCTGCAGCAACACCAGCTAAGCAGGGCTCTACAGGCTGCAGCAACACCAGCTAAACAGGGTTCTACAGGCTGCAGCAACACCAGCTAAGCAGGGCTCTACAGGCTGCAGCAACACCAGCTGAGCAGGGCTCTACAGACTGCAGCAACACCAGCTGAGCAGGGCTCTACAGACTGCAGCAACACCAGCTAAGCAGGGCTCTACATGAAACAGACTGTAGCAACACCAGCTGAGCAGGGCTCTACAGACTGCAGCAACACCAGCTAAGCAGGGCTCTACAGACTGCAGCAACACCAGCTAAGCAGGGCTCTACAGCCTGCAGCAACACCAGCTAAGCAGGGCTCTATAGACTGCAGCAACACCAGCTGAGCAGGGTTTTACATGAAACAGACTGCAGCAACACCAGCTAAGCAGGGCTCTACAGGCTGCAGCAACACCAGCTAAGCAGGGCTCTACAGACTGCAGCAACACCAGCTGAGCAGGGCTCTACATGAAACAGACTGCAGCAACACCAGCTAAGCAGGGCTCTACAGCCTGCAGCAACACCAGTTGAGCAGGGCTCTACATGAAACAGCCTGCAGCAACACCAGCTAAGCAGGGCTCTACAGCCTGCAGCAACACCAGCTAAGCAGGGCTCTACAGCCTGCAGTAACACCAGCTAAGCAGGGCTCTACAGACTGCAGCAACACCAGCTGAGCAGGGCTATACAGACTGCAGTAACACCAGCTAAGCAGGGCTCTACAGGCTGCAGCAACACCAGCTGAGCAGGGCTCTACAGACTGCAGCAACACCAGCTAAGGAGGGCTCTACAGACTGCAGCAACACCAGCTAAGCAGGGCTCTACAGCCTGCAGCAACACCAGCTAAGCAGGGCTCTACAGACTGCAGCAACACCAGCTGAGCAGGGCTCTACATGAAACAGACTGTAGCAACACCAGCTAAGCAGGGCTCTACAGACTGCAGCAACACCAGCTAAGCAGGGCTCTACAGACTGCAGCAACACCAGCTAAGCAGGGCTCTACAGACTGCAGCAACACCAGCTGAGCAGGGCTATACAGACTGCAGCAACACCAGCTAAGCAGGGCTCTACAGACTGCAGCAACACCAGCTGAGCAGGCCTCTACAGACTGCAGCAACACCAGCTAAGCAGGGCTCTACAGCCTGCAGCAACACCAGCTAAGCAGGGCTCTACAGACTGCAGCAACACCAGCTGAGCAGGGCTCTACAGACTGCAGCAACACCAGCTAAGCAGGGCTCTACAGCCTGCAGCAACACCAGCTAAGCAGGGCTCTACAGACTGCAGCAACACCAGCTGAGCAGGGCTATACAGACTGCAGCAACACCAGCTGAGCAGGGCTCTACAGCCTGCAGCAACACCAGCTGAGCAGGGCTCTACAGACTGCAGCAACACCAGCTAAACAGGGCTCTACAGACTGCAGCAACACCAGCTAAACAGGGCTCTACAGACTGCAGCAACACCAGCTAAGCAGGGCTCTACAGACTGCAGCAACACCAGCTAAGGAGGGCTCTACATTGCGATTTGAAGTATATTTCATCAACAGATTATCTGAAGGCAGAGAAAAAAAGAACAGGAAGAAAAAAGTATGAACTTAAAAAGAAGCACTCTCTTTTTCGCTCTGTATTAACACACTGAGGCCAACAGGACACATTACGTTAATAATACATTAAAGGCAGTCACTAATATCCATCAGTCAACACTCCTCTGGTCAACAAAAAGGCCCTCAACAATGACAAAACAATATTTGGCCAGATTTGTCTTTTTATTTTACCAGAGGGTGTGTGGTGTCTCGGGTTTCTCTGTATTTCTGTTGACCGATCCCATGTTTTAGTATTTCAATGTTTCCGTATTTCTGTGTTTCAGATTTTCAGTGTTTCAGTATTTAATCTCAGCCCCTCTGTGAGAGAGATGTCTGTTGAAATACTGGTTTGAAGTGCAGGCAGGCTTTGATGTGGGCCTAATATGGCTTGTAAAAAAGGGATGCTGCACTTTGATGTGTTGGCTGAGGCTGTCCAGACACACACACTAGCCAGGCAGGCAGGACGCTCTAGCTAGGCTAGCACCACTTGTCCTGTTTCTGCGGCTGGCTGGCTGTCATCCCTGGGCAGTAAAAGTAATGTAAACATTTGGAGGGACTAGTTACGGAGTGTCGTGTGGATCTGCGAGGAGAGTTGGGGATGCATCCCAAATGGCACCTTATTCCCTATATAGTGCACTACTTTTGAACCAGAGCCCCTATAGACCCTGGTCAAAAGTAGTGTACTAAATAGGGAATAGGGTGTCATTTGGGACATAACGAGAGAGAGAGAGAGAGAGAGAGAGAGAGAGAGAGAGAGAGAGAATCTGGAGGGGAATGGGAATGGTGTGTCTGTCTATATGCTGCCTGGCTGTCACATCAAGACAGTGAAGGCTAAGTACTGTGTGTTTATCTCCAGCCCTCCCTTTGCCACTGTGTACATCCCGTGTGAAAGGAGTGGGTCTTCTTTACACAGCACTTAGTGAATGACGGATCAATTGAATTCAGGTCTTGACAGATCCTACATAAACAAATTGTATAATATTTCAGTGATATTCTTTTGTTTGTTTTCTACTTAAGACTGATTGATTATACTGACTAAATGGTTTTGTATTATATTACAGATAACTATAGTTTACAGCCATGCAAACAGCTCACAAAATTGATGGAAGTTGTATATTTCTAAACGACTAAATTCTTTCAGACTGTAATTGGCTAATAGTCTCTGATCGTTCTCCAAGGGGAGCTGTATAGCAATGCAAGCAGCTCACAATTAATGAAAGTAGTAATTTTCTTGGGAGACTATAGCAGTGCTCAAATATGGCTGGTGTGGTGAGGTGTGGTGAGATGTGGTGTGGTGAGATGAGGTGTGGGGTGGTGAGATGTGGTGAGGTGAGGTGTGGTGAGATGTGGTGTGGTGAGCTGTGGTGAGGTGAGGTGAGATGTGGTGAGGTGAGGTGAGGTGTGGTGAGGTGAGATGTGGTGAGGTGAGGTGAGGTGTGGTGAGATGTGGTGTGGTGAGGTGTGTTGAGATGTGGTGTGGTGTGGTGTGATGAGGTGAGGTGTGGTGTGGTGAGGTGTGGTGAGAAGTGGTGAGATGTGGTGTGGTGAGATGTGGTGTGGTGTGGTGAGGTGTGGTGAGATGTGGTGCGGTGTGGTGAGATGTGGTGTGGTGAGATGTGGTGTGGTGAGATGTGGTGTGGTGTGGTGAGATGTGGTGAGAAGTGGGGAGATGTGGTGAGAAGTGGTGAGATGTGGTGTGGTGAGATGTGGTGCGGTGTGGTGAGGTGTGGTGAGATGTGGTGAGATGTGGTGAGGTGTGGTGAGGTGAGGTGTGGTGAGATGTGGTGAGGTGTGGTGTGGTGAGATGTGGTGAGATGTGGTGTGGTGAGATGTGGTGCGGTGAGATGTGGTGAGATGTGGTGCGGTGAGATGTGGTGAGATGTGGTGAGGTGAGATGTGGTGAGGTGAGCTGTGGTGAGATGTGGTGAGATGTGGTGAGGTGTGGTGAGGTGAGGTGTGGTGAGATGTGGTGAGGTGTGGTGAGATGTGGTGAGGTGTAGTGAGGTGTGGTGAGGTGTGGTGAGGTGTAGTGAGATGTGGTGTGGTGAGGTGTGGTGAGGTGTGGTGTGGTGTGGTGAGGTGTGGTGAGGTGTGGTGAGGTGTGGTGAGATGTGGTGTGGTGTGGTGTGATGAGGTGAGGTGTGGTGTGGTGAGGTGTGGTGAGGTGAGGTGTGGTGAGGTGTGGTGAGGTGTGGTGAGGTGTAGTGAGATGTGGTGTGGTGTGGTGTGGTGAAGTGTGGTGAGGTGTGGTGTGGTGAGGTGTGGTGAGGTGTAGTGAGGTGTGGTGAGGTGTGGTGAGGTGTGGTGAGGTGAGGTGTGGTGAGATGTGGTGAGATGTGGTGTGGTGAGATGTGGTGTGGTGAGATGTGGTGAGGTGTGGTGAGGTGTAGTGAGGTGAGGTGTGGTGAGATGTGGTGAGGTGTGGTGAGGTGGGGTGAGGTGTGGTGAGGTGTGGTGTGGTGAGATGTGGTGAGATGTGGTGAGGTGTGGTGAGGTGTGGTGAGGTGAGGTGTGGTGAGATGTGGTGAGGTGTGGTGAGGTGGGGTGAGGTGTGGTGAGATGTGGTGAGGTGAGGTGTGGTGAGGTGTGGTGAGGTGTGGTGAGGTGTAGTGAGATGTGGTGAGGTGTAGTGAGGTGTGGTGAGGTGTGGTGAGGTGTGGTGAGGTGTGGTGAGATGTGGTGAGATGTGGTGAGGTGTAGTGAGGTGTGGTGAGGTGTAGTGAGGTATGGTGAGGTTTGGTGAGTTGTGGTGAGGTGTAGTGAGATGTGGTGAGGTGTAGTGAGATGTGGTGAGGTGTGGTGAGGTGTGGTGAGGTGTGGTGAGGTGTAGTGAGGTGTGGTGAGGTGTGGTGAGATGTGGTGAGGTGTGGTGAGGTGTGGTGAGGTGTGGTGAGGTGTAGTGAGATGTGGTGAGATGTGGTGAGGTGTAGTGAGGTGTGGTGAGGTGTGGTGAGGTGTAGTGAGGTATGGTGAGGTGTGGTGAGATGTGGTGAGATGTGGTGTGGTGAGATGTGGTGAGGTGAGGTGTGGTGAGGTGTGGTGAGGTGTGGTGAGATGTGGTGAGATGGGGTGAGGTGGGGTGTGGTGAGGTGTGGTGAGGTGTGGTGAGGTGTGGTGAGATGTGGTGAGGTGTAGTGAGTTGTGGTGAGGTGAGGTGTGGTGAGATGTGGTGAGGTGTGGTGAGGTGAGATGTGGTGAGGTGTGGTGAGATGTGGTGTGGTGTGGTGTGGTGAGGTGAGGTGTGGTGAGGTGTGGTGAGGTGTGGTGAGATGTGGTGAGGTGTAGTGAGATGTGGTGAGATGTGGTGTGGTGTGGTGAGGTGTGGTGAGGTGAGGTGTGGTGAGGTGTGGTGAGATGTGGTGAGGTGTGGTGTGGTGTGGTTTGGTGAGGTGAGATGTGGTGTGGTGACGTGTGGGGAGATGTGGTGAGATGTGGTGAGGTGAGATGTGGTGAGGTTTGGTGAGATGTGGTGAGGTGAGATGTGGTGAGGTTAGATGTGGTGAGGTGTGGTGAGGTGTGGTGAGATGTGGTGAGGTGTGGTGAGATGTGGTGAGGTGTGGTGAGATGTGGTGAGATGTGGTGAGGTGTGGTGAGGTGTGGTGAGATGTGGTGAGATGTGGTGTGGTGAGATGTGGTGAGATGTGGTGAGGTGTGGTGAGGTGTGGTGAGGTGTGGTGTGGTGAGGTTTGGTGAGATGTGGTGAGGTGAGATGTGGTGAGGTTAGATGTGGTGAGATGTGGTGAGGTAAAATGTGGTGAGATGTGGTGAGGTGTGGTGAGGTGTGGTGAGGTGTGGTGAGATGTGGTGAGGTGTGGTGAGGTGTGGTGAGATGTGGTGAGATGTGGTGTGGTGAGATGTGGTGAGGTGTGGTGTGGTGTGGTGAGGTGTGGTGAGATGTGGTGAGGTGTGGTGAGATGTGGTGAGGTGTGGTGAGATGTGGTGAGATGTGGTGAGGTGTGGTGAGGTGTGGTGAGATGTGGTGAGATGTGGTGTGGTGAGATGTGGTGAGATGTGGTGAGGTGTGGTGAGGTGTGGTGAGGTGTGGTGTGGTGAGGTTTGGTGAGATGTGGTGAGGTGAGATGTGGTGAGGTTAGATGTGGTGAGATGTGGTGAGGTAAAATGTGGTGAGATGTGGTGAGGTGTGGTGAGGTGTGGTGAGGTGTGGTGAGATGTGGTGAGGTGTGGTGAGGTGTGGTGAGATGTGGTGAGATGTGGTGTGGTGAGATGTGGTGAGGTGTGGTGTGGTGTGGTGAGGTGTGGTGAGGTGTGGTGAGATGTGGTGAGATGTGGTGAGGTGTTTTGAGATGTGGTGAGGTGTGGTGAGGTGTAGTGAGGTGTGGTGAGGTGTGGTGAGGTGTGGTGAGGTGTGGTGAGGTGTAGTGAGGTGTGATGAGGTGTATTGAGGTGTAGTGAGGTGTGATGAGGTGTGGTGAGATGTGGTGAGATGTGGTGTGGTGAGATGAGGTGTGGTGAGGTGTGGTGAGATGTGGTGAGATGGGGTGAGGTGTGGTGTGGTGAGATGAGGTGTGGTGAGGTGTGGTGAGATGTGGTGAGGTGTGGTGAGGTGTGGTGAGATGTGGTGAGGTGTGGTGTGGTGTGGTGTGGTGAGGTGTAGTGAGATGTGGTGAGGTGTGGTGAGGTGTGGTGAGATGTGGTGAGATGTGGTGAGATGTCGTGTGGTGTGGTGAGGTGTGGTGAGGTGAGGTGTGGTGAGGTGTGGTGAGATGTGGTGAGGTGTGGTGTGGTGAGGTGAGATGTGGTGTGGTGTGGTGTGGGGAGATGTGGTGTGGAGAGATGTGGTGAGGTGTGGTGAGGTGAGATGTGGTGTGGTGTAGTGAGATGTGGTGAGGTGTGGTGAGGTGTGGTGTGGTGAGGTGAGATGTGGTGTGGTGAGGTCTGGTGAGGTGTGGGGAGATGTGGTGAGGTGTGGTGTGTTGAGGTTTGGTGAGATGTGGTGAGGTGAGGTGTGGTGAGGTTTGGTGAGGTGTGGTGAGATGTGGTGTGGTGTGGTGAGGTGTGGTGAGATGTGGTGAGGTGTGGTGTGGTGTGGTGAGGTGTGGTGAGGTGTGGTGTGGTGAGATGTGGTGAGGTGTAGTGAGAGGAGATGTGGTGAGGTGTTTTGAGATGTGGTGAGGTGTGGTGAGATGTAGTGAGGTGTGGTGAGGTGTGGTGATGTGTGGTGAGGTGTGGTGTGGTAAGGTGTGGTGAGGTGTAGTGAGATGTGGTGAGGTGTGGTGAGGTGTGGTGAGGTGTGGTGAGGTGTGGTGTGGTGAGATGTGGTGAGGTGTGGTGATGTGTGGTGAGGTGAGATGTGGTGAGGTGTGGTGAGGTGTGGTGAAGTTTAGTGAGGTGTGGTGAGATGAGGTGTGGTGAGGTGTGGTGAGATGAGATGTGGTGAGGTGTGGTGAGGTGAGGTGAGGTGTTTTGAGGTGTGGTGAGATGAGGTGAGGTTTGGTGAAGTGTGGTGAGGTGTAGTGAGATGTGGTGAGGTGTGGTGTGATGTAGTGAGGTGTGGTGAGGTGCGGTGAGGTGCGGTGTGGTGAGGTGTGGTGAGGTGTGGTGTGATGAGGTGTGGTGTGATGTAGTGAGGTGTGGTGAGGTGTGGTTTGGTGAGATGTGGTGTGGTGTGGTGTGGTGAGGTGTAGTGAGGTGTGGTGTGGCGAGATGTGGTGAGATGAGGTTTTGAGGTGTTTTGAGGTGTGGTGAGATGAGGGGTTGTGTCTGAGGTGTGAAGCGGATGTATATATCATGACGTAGGTAAAGGTCAGGCACAGTGCATCTAATTCTTCTCCTGATTGTTATGAAGGGCGTTGTGTCAGCATCCATCAGCCCACTTTATAAAGTCTCCTGCCGGTTTGTAGTGCCTCTCTTCCAACAGGCCCTAATGCATTCTCTATGACCTCCTGGGTGTAAATCACATATCTGGCCTCAGATCTTCCACACACAGCGTGTGTGTGTGTGTGTGTGTGTGTGTGTGTGTGTGTGTGTGTGCTTACGTGCGTGTCCCCGTTGGTGTTTGTGTATGAAAATAGAGAATAAGAGGGTCCTCCTTTTTCTCTTTATGTTTACACAAGTAGGACCTAGCTTTCACATAACAATTGCTTTTAATATCAATATTGCTTTTAAATTACTACACGTTGGGAACTAACTTTGACTGTGGCCTACCATTCCAGACTCTCCTCTGTCTGCTCTCTCAGTGTAATATTGAGACCAACAGGTGGCAGTAGCTGGCTTGTGTTTCTACTGCAATGTTTTTTTTTACTAGGCTCACACAGTGAGTTACAGCATACACATAGGACTGAGTAAATGCACCATCATTAACTAATCAAAGGACTTCAGAGGACTTCAGTCACTCCTACTATACTGACTGCATTTGCGTCGTTCCTCTAATATTTTAAGTAGAAATTGTGCACAAGTACTGCATTTAAAAAGCCTTTTGTATTAAATCACGTGCCTGTTTAATATAGACCAAATGAAAAATTCTATAAATCAGATTTTTCATATGAATAAAGACTTGATATATTGCCAAAATTCTACATTTTGACATGTACCTCTAAGCATCCACTGTGAATCACTTCACCCCAACATCTCTCTGTTTTCACCATCATTTTATCCCACTTAACTCCAACATCTCTCTGTGTTTTCACCATCATTTTATCCCACTTAACCCCAACATCTCTCTGTGTTTTCACCATCATTTTATCGCACTTAACCCCAACATCTCTCTGTGTTTTCACCATCATTTTATCCCACTTAACCCCAACATCTCTCCGTGTTTTCACCATCATTGTAAATTCCTAGTGATATTGTTGCTTTGACAATAATCTGAAGATGATTATTTATTTCATGTGATTAGTGATTCACTATAAATGTACAACAAACTAAAAAAAACTATGACTCATTTTAAGGTCAACCCTGTTAGGTGAACTGAGCTCTCATTTTAATATGGTGAAACGATTCCTTAAAAAAAATCTCTATTCATAAGAAACATTTGACTATTATTAGTGTTAAATCAGCTGCGTTAGTTGTTCTCTTTTTGAAAATGTTCTTGTGTTTTGTGGTGGAAAACTGAGCGGGTCGAGCTTTAACACGTCAACCCTGTTACCCATAGATAGACAGGCTAGAATTAATACATCAACCCTGTTACCCATAGATAGACAGGCTAGAATTAATACATCAACCCTGTTACCCAATAGATAGACAGGCTAGAATTAATACATCAACCCTGTTACCCATAGATAGACAGGCTAGAATTAATACATCAACCCTGTTACCCAGAGATAGACAGGCTAGAATTAATACATCAACCCTGTTACCATAGATAGACAGGCTAGAATTAATACATCAACCCTGTTACCCATAGATAGACAGGCTAGAATTAATACATCAACCCTGTTACCCATAGATAGACAGGCTAGAATTAATACATCAACCCTGTTACCCATAGATAGACAGGCTAGAATTAATACATCAACCCTGTTACCCAATAGATAGACAGGCTAGAATTAATACATCAACCCTGTTACCCATAGATAGACAGGCTAGAATTAATACATCAACCCTGTTACCCAATAGATAGACAGGCTAGAATTAATACATCAACCCTGTTACCCATAGATAGACAGGCTAGAATTAATACATCAACCCTGTTACCCATAGATAGACAGGCTAGAATTAATACATCAATCCTGTTACCCATAGATAGACTGGCTAGAATTAATACATCAATCCTGTTACCCAATAGATAGACAGGCTAGAATTAATACATCAACCCTGTTACCCAGAGATAGACAGGCTAGAATTAATACATCAACCCTGTTACCCATAGATAGACTGGCTAGAATTAATACATCAATCCTGTTACCCAATAGATAGACAGGCTAGAATTAGTTTTAACAATTTAAATGTATTTTTTTTGGTTTGTTTTTTTTGTGAAGCTTGCATTCAATTGCCCCTCCTTGTTGCACACAACAAGCTTCCATTCCCTCTGTCACAAAAGGGGATTTATGGCTGATTTAAAATGAAGACATCATCCTTGTTATGGTCAACCGTGTAACTTTATTTGGCACTTCATAGGCATATATTATAGTCATATATAAGTAACCTCTTGAGACATTTGCTCCTTATGACAGAATGTTAAAATTTGATGAAATCAAACGTTTTTTTTTTCTTCATTAAGTAAGTTACACTACTCAAAAAGTGCCTAATTGGTGAAATGACCGATAGTAGTACTACACATTGTATGCCTAAATATGACGTTTTCCCCCTTGATAGAAATGCATAATTCAATGTAGATGGATTTTAGATATACAGCAGAAGGCAAACGTTATGTTTTATAATTTGAATAAAAACTTTTGGTTCACTTGGTTTATTATCCACAGAGCTGTCGTGAGACATTTGGGAGTGTTTTTATTTTATTTAGGAAACAACTATGCCTTGTTCTCAATAATTGCTTAGTTTAAATGTTTGGATATTTAAATATCTGATACTATCATTAGAATACAACAAAGCCAGATAGCATGAGAACTGGGATGTACCAATATGCAAATAGGTTTGTGAGTGTGTTTATATCTGTGTAACTGTTGTGTACATGCTAAAACTCACAAATATTTATGGATACTTGCTCTGAATTGTTTTCTGGGGAATATCAGATAAATAATAGGAATCAATGTGGTCTTAATTAAATCCTTATCAAACGTACTGTTCACATTCCAAAGGAGACGTAATCAGTAGTTAACCAAGGAGGAAGACAGTGGCATCCTGTCTCTGTCTGAGTGTCTTTTAACTAAATCCTTCTAATGTTCTCTTCTTCCTCCTATAATCATTCACAGTCAATTCACCAAACTAAATAACCAACGTTTTGTATTATTTTTTAATTTTTTTTTCTCAATATTCAGAATGTAACGATTTTGGAAGTAGCTATCTGTGAGATCAGGAGGCCTTGGCAGTAGCTGTGACTGTTGCCAAACACAACAGTCATGTCT
Source organism: Salmo trutta (assembly GCF_901001165.1). Classification (NCBI taxonomy): domain Eukaryota; kingdom Metazoa; phylum Chordata; class Actinopteri; order Salmoniformes; family Salmonidae; genus Salmo; species Salmo trutta. The sequence goes on along the minus strand of NC_042975.1, from coordinate 5,261,102 downwards.
CCCCCAGTCACCTCAGCCCAAACATACACCTAATCCCACATGACCCACCAGATCAAAACTTAGAACGCACAAGACAGTTTAAAAATAGAGAGGGCAAAGGTAAAATCTACACAGGGATTTAGGGTCTTACCATTATCACGGAACGGCCAGCCTCTATGAGAAAGTAGTACCCCAGCCAGCCTGGAATATTATGGGGGGGGGGGGGGGGGGGGATTGCGTGTAGAAGTGGAATTCCGTAGGCTGAGGCAGGGGCCTGGAGCGAAGACGCCGTGAAGCAGTTTGAAGTGTGTATATTTAGGAAATAGCAATAGCCACTCATTGGTTCGGCAGGAGGGAGGCCGTGGAAAGTCAAACGGGAGCGTGTATTTACCCAGGTGATATCATAGAGAGAAAAAAAAATCATTTTGGCAGATCTGGGGGTGTAATCAGTGGGGAAACAGCTGATGTCGACCCCGTGACTATTGGTGATAACAACATGGAAAAAGGGGGTCTGTCTGGCCAGTCCCTTACACTGTACCCCTAGTCTCCATCATGATGCCTTGTGTGCACAGGGGGTCATGTTATGAAGGACACCCAATATGAAGGGCACTTGTGGTATGATGAATAGCACTTCAGAAGGCCCATTTATTCCATTATGAGTGGTGTTCAAACACACTTTGAGAGCCACTGGGTTCAGTAGCTGCAGTGTATCAGGTAAAAGCTGCTAGGGGGGATTTTTCAAAGGCTATTTTCTTTTCTTTCTTTTGATCTTAACACCTCTGATTTGGGATCATGGACATACCCTTTGTCCTGGGAAAATGAAATTCCCCTCCCCGTAGGACAACTTCATCTCTGGCCTATCTGAATTGATTGCATGGTGTGCTATGGTTTTATGATAATTCAATAACGCATAATAAACCAATTGGATAAATTATCAAAGAAACTTCTAAGATTTTTCTTTTTTTTTTAAGTTGAAAATAAACTGTTAAAAAAAGAGAAAAGAAATACCACTTAATTAAATATTCAGTCAATTTCAAGACATTGTAGCCTGTCTCTCAATCCACAGTAAGTAGCAGGATTTATTAACACCTTGTAGGTTGTATACAAAGTCATTACCGACATGAAAACAGTTAAGCTCCTTAAAGGAAAAGGGTGTTCTGAAGCTTGACAACAACAAAAAAGTATGTTATTTCAAGGGGAGTCGGAGCTTGGGTTTATTGTTAGCTTTTGGCCGCAAAAAAAATAGAGTCAGAAATGCTTTAAAGCACACTCCAAAGCTGACCTTTACGGCTCAATCAAAAACAGACTGTTTGGCTAAATGAGGCAGGCAGCGAAGCTTTAGCACGTTGAAGCGGGAGAATGAACATTTTTACTGTGGTGCATTCCGATTGTAAAAAATGCTCAAAGGAGCGAATTAAAAAATAAAATAAAATGAACAATAGAAAAGCAGTTGTCTCTGTCATTGGAAAAGAGCTAAATAACTTGCATTCTGTATAACCTGTCATTTGAGGAGTGAAGGCTTGAACAATAGCGCACACCGCACACTGACAAGCTGTAGTCACTTTCGGATCAATTCTTGACTAAACCTTTAGCGATTTTGAGACTTTTTTCCCCCTATAACGTTAGAACATTCATTGTATTCAGTAGGCCTATATATTTATGCATATTTTCATGTTTGTAAATGTCGTTCATTGCATTAATGATTCTCTTTACTGTAATAGGCTAATTGTTCTTTATTTCCCTGTTAGGGTTATACCAGTTAAAACACATACACGCAGGATAATTAGGCTAGACCTACTATTGTCTAGTAATAATATAAATTGTAAATCTTAAATGGGAGACAAAGAATAAATGACGCAGGCGGTCAGTTTTCACGACAATAATTAGCCTAAACACAAAAGCATCAGAGACGCGAAGTAATGAGGTCGATGTTAAACATTTTTGAAGAATAATTATTTTAAATTCGTAAAAGCTGTCAACCTTTAATCTTATATTTTATTTAAATTAAAACTCCACAAACGTCTTCATGTATTGCACTCAGAAGGATAGGCTATCTACTCAGAGGTACATATGTTTAAATGAAAATGATTTAAATTAGTGACTTACAAATGCAAACGCATCAAATCCTAGAACTTGAGGCTAATTCAATTGACATTTATTTGCGGCTTGAGATAAATTCATATTTTGTTAAGAGGTTAGTCACATGCACCATATAAAAAATTGGAACACATTCATGGCCTTTGTCAACAGCCAATCATCAATTTCTTATTTATGCTCACGGAGAGAATAAGTTAGAACTTTTAAAATAGCATATTATTGCCACGTAGGCCTACTGTAAATTACTGTAATTATTCACATGTCAATTACTGTAATTATTCCCATGTCAATTACTGTAATTATTCCAAAGATAATTAAAACAATTGTTTCATCTTATTCTCTTCAACTGTTGGTTTAAATTATGATTTAGTTTCCTGTCGTTTTACATGTCATTCTTTCTTTTTTACAAAACAAACTGTCAGGTGCAACGGTGCTAAAGAAGAGTATCTAAGAGAAATTAAATTATTCTTATTTATTTCTATACTTATATGCATTTCCTTATTGTAAAAAAAAAAAAATGTAGGCTATCACAAAGTTGACAGCTATTATCCTAACTAAAACTTAAACTGATTAAACAAATAAGGAAACATATGAAGAGTTTCATTCCAAAATGCTGTATATCCATTTTCAGAAGTGTTAGTATATTAGATTGTATTGTTTAGAGAAATGATGAGAGAGATTGGTGTCTAATCGTGGCGTGGGGTTGTTCAGTGACAGACATGTATTTGTTTAAAATCTACCACTCGATGGTTTCACTTCAGAGAGACAAATGATGATATTTTATTATTTTTTTACAAAATCCTTTATATGCGCTCTAATAGAAGAGGTAGTGCTGCTAGGTTTTATACAGTCAAATGTAACAAAGAACTACTTTTTTTTTATAAAGAACTGTACAAATTATACATTTGTGACATCAACGTTTAAAAAAGGTTGAAAAATAATAATTCAATACAGTAATATGAGATATTTGACATTATAGTTATTTAGCAGTTCCTCTTATCCAGAGCAACTTCCAGTTTGTGCGTTCAACTTAAGACGGCTAGGTGACACAACGACATATCACAGTCAATCACAAGGGACAAGATCATTATATTCCAGCTAAACAACGGATATCGCATTTTGCAACAATAAAAAAATATATATACAAATTTTCATACACATCTAAAAATCTATGAATTAAAAATATGAGAATAGTAATAATTTTACGTACACATGAAGGTGCCCATAAGGAGACATTTCAGATGAGGAAAAAGAAGGAAAATAAATTGGTTGATATAGCATTAACTCCTCATATTTAAATTGATTGATTATTGATTGTTCTATTTACAGACATTGCATCAAATATGAAAATTATGCCTCACCTTTTTCATTGTCCCTTTTTGATGCCATCAGTGTTTGTGTTTTGGTATTTCAATTTATAGACACTTTTCACATATACACCAAAATGTATATGCAAAAAATTAATAATACAAATGTGAACGGTATAGTGACATTATTTTCATAATTATTATGCTATCACTCTGATATTATACATTTTGACAGAAAGGTCATTGAACTGGACTACAGTAGCTATTGCTTTAAAAAATATAATTTAAATCATCAAAACAAAAAAAAACATATCACCATGTCCATTGATAGTGCATGATGTGTGATGTGATGGTAGGGGGGATGTAACTGGCCTCTCCCTGAGGAGGAGGGGGGGGATGTAACTGGCCTCTCCCTGAGGAGGAGGGGGGGATGTAACTGGCCTCTCCCTGAGGAGAAGGGGGGGATGTAACTGGCCTCTCCCTGAGGAGGAGGGGGGGATGTAACTGGCCTCTCCCTGAGGAGGAGGGGGGGGGATGTAACTGGCCTCTCCCTGAGGCGGAGGGGGGGGGGGATGTAACTGTTCTCTCCCTGAAGAGGAGGGGGGGGGGGGTGTAACTGGCCTCTCCCTGAGGAGGAGGGGGAGGGGGGGATGTAACTGGCCTCTCCCTGAGGAGGAGGGGGGGGGGGTGGATGTAACTGGCCTCTCCCTGAGGAGGAGGAGGGGGGGGGGGGGTGGATGTAACTGGCCTCTCCCTGAGGAGGAGGAGGGGGGGATGTAACTGGCCTCTCCCTGAGGAGGAGGAGGAGGAGGGGGGGGGATGTAACTGGTCTCTCCCTGAGGAGGAGGAGGAGGGATGTAACTGGCCTCTCCCTGAGGAGGAGGGGGGGATGTAACTGGCCTCTCCCTGAGGAGGAGGAGGAGGAGGAGGGATGTAACTGGCCTCTCCCTGAGGAGGAGGAGGAGGAGGGATGTAACTGGCCTCTCCCTGAGGAGGAGGGGGAGGAGGGGGGGTGGATGTAACTGGCCTCTCCCTGAGGAGGAGGGGGGATGTAACTGGCCTCTCCCTGAGGAGGAGGAGGAGGGGGGGATGTAACTGGCCTCTCCCTGAGGAGGAGGAGGAGGAGGAGGAGGAGGGATGTAACTGGCCTCTCCCTGAGGAGGAGGGGGAGGAGGGGGGGTGGATGTAACTGGCCTCTCCCTGAGGAGGAGGAGGGGGGATGTAACTGGCCTCTCCCTGAGGAGGAGGAGGAGGGGGGGGATGTAACTGGTCTCTCCCTGAGGAGGAGGAGGAGGGATGTAACTGGCCTCTCCCTGAGGAGGAGGGGGGGATGTAACTGGCCTCTCCCTGAGGAGGAGGAGGAGGAGGGATGTAACTGGCCTCTCCCTGAGGAGGAGGAGGAGGAGGAGGGATGTAACTGGCCTCTCCCTGAGGAGGAGGAGGGGGGGGTGGATGTAACTGGCCTCTCCCTGAGGAGGAGGGGGGGGGGATGTAACTGGCCTCTCCCTGAGGAGGAGGGTGGGGGGATGTAACTGGCCTCTCCCTGAGGAGGAGGGTGGGGGGGATGTAACTGGCCTCTCCCTGAGGAGGAGGAGGAGGAGGAGGGGGGGATGTAACTGGCCTCTCCCTGAGGAGGAGGAGGGGGGGGATGTAACTGGCCTCTCCCTGAGGAGGAGGAGGGGGGGATGTAACTGGCCTCTCCCTGAGGAGGAGGGTGGGGGGGGGGATGTAACTGGCCTCTCCCTGAGGAGGAGGAGGAGGAGGAGGGGGGGATGTAACTGACCTCTCCCTGAGGAGGAGGAGGAGGGGGGGGGATGTAACTGGCCTCTCCCTGAGGAGGAGGAGGGGGGGGGATGTAACTGGCCTCTCCCTGAGGAGGAGGAGGGGGGGATGTAACTGACCTCTCCCTGAGGAGGAGGAGGGGGGGATGTAACTGGCCTCTCCCTGAGGAGGAGGGTGGGGGGGGGGGGGATGTAACTGGCCTCTCCCTGAGGAGGAGGAGGGGGGGATGTAACTGGCCTCTCCCTGAGGAGGAGGAGGGGGGGATGTAACTGGCCTCTCCCTGAGGAGGAGGGTGGGGGGGGGATGTAACTGGCCTCTCCCTGAGGAGGAGGAGGAGGACTTACCTCCTATTGTTCCTCACTTGAGCCTCCCAGGGATGAAAATGATTGACTCTACATAAAATCTGCTGCTTTCAAGTCCTCTGAGTAAAGAAAGAAAAAAGAGCAGAGAAGATATAACTGATATAAGACGTCAATCATCCTCTTTCTGATGCACTGCCGTTTGGCATCACCTGTTTTAAACCCAAGTCGAAAGAAACTGAGTTGGGGTCAAATCTTTTGTTATGTTAGTAAATGGAGAAAACTTGATCAATTTCAGGAGTTGAAATTTGCCCATATAATTTTCAATCCATCAACTGAATTTAAATGTGTTTGTTAGTTGAAATACATTGAAATTGAACCCAGTTCCATGATACATGGCAATATTTTCAAAACAAATGAGACTTGTATAATTTGTTATTATAATCAAAATTCCAATAACCATTCTCTGCTAAGCTTGGTATTATAGCTTCCATTATCAGAGCAAAATCAATGGCCTGAAAACCTCCCCCTACAGCAGCACCTACCTCAGATAAAGGTTTGACCCTGCTACAATCTACACCATGACTTTCACAGGGTCTAGACCCCTCAAACTCAACTCTGGACCTCAGAGCCAGTTCCACTGCTTTTTTCCATTGTTCGCCCTCTAATCAAGACCTGATTTAGACCTGGGACACCAGGTGGGTGCAATTAATTATCAGGTAGAACAGAAAACCAGCAGGCTCCGGACCTCGTAGGGTAAGAGTTGAATAGCCCTGATGTAGACCCTGCTAGAGTCAATACGGCGGGCTTGGCTCCCCAGCCTCCCAGCCTCCCATCCTGCATCCTCCCAGCCTCCCAGCCTCCTAGCCTCCCCTCTACTCTACTCTACTCTACTCCAGCAGCGTGGCGAGCAGATGTGGGGTGGCCAGGCCTAGCAGCGCTGCAGGGCCTCCCTCAGTCACATAAAACCTGAGCTGTGCTGAGTCCAGCACAATGGTGGGTTAGGATTACAGCTGCAAATAGGCCTCACAGAAAGCCAGGGGCCTAACAACTAATGTATCCAATTAAGGATAATCCAATGATGAAGCATTGTCTCAGTCAGATAACATAGCTGCTAAGTGCCCCTGCTAATGAGAATAGTGACAGACAGAGAAGCAGTATATCCCTCCTCCGAGGTCCTGGACAACAACAACATCCTTCCTCCGAGGTCCTGGACGACAACAACATCCTTCCTCAGAGGTCCTGGATGACAACAACATCCCTCCTCCGAGGTCCTGGACAACAACAACATCCTAGCTCTGAGGTCCTGGACGACAACAACATCCTTCCTCTGAGGTCCTGGATGACAACAACATCCCTCCTCCGAGGTCCTGGACGACAACAACATCCTTCCTCCGAGGTCCTGGACGACAACAACATCCTTCCTCCGAGGTCCTGGACGACAACAACATCCTTCCTCCGAGGTCCTGGACAACAACAACATCCTTCCTCCGAGGTCCTGGACAACAACAACATCCTTCCTCCGAGGTCCTGGACAACAACAACATCCTTCCTCCGAGGTCCTGGACGACAACAACATCCTTCCTCCGAGGTCCTGGACAACAACAACATCCTTCCTCAGAGGTCCTGGACGACAACAACATCCTTCCTCAGAGGTCCTGGACGACAACAACATCCTTCCTCTGAGGTCCTGGACGACAACAACATCCTTCCTCAGAGGTCCTGGACGACAACAACATCCTTCCTCTGAGGTCCTGGATGACAACAACATCCTTCCTCTGAGGTCCTGGATGACAACAACATCCTTCCTCAGAGGTCCTGGACAACAACAACATCCCTCCTCCGAGGTCCTGGACGACAACAACAACATCCTTCCTCAGAGGTCCTGGACGACAACAACATCCTTCTTCAGAGGTCCTGGACGACGACAACAACAACAACAGCCCTCACACACACGGCTCTGTGTGTGATTTTAGGGACCATCGTCATGTGGATGCTGTGACATAATTGGATGTTAGATTAGATGCATTGAGGAGATACCGTGTTGTACATCTCTGCTCCTCCCTGGATGGGTTGTGCTGTAGAGTGAAGCCCTCCTCTGCAGAGCAAAGGGACTACATAGAAAGTAAACAGTATCATATACTGCATGTTCTGAGTGGTAGGCTAAAATAAATACTTTATCACAGTAATATAGGCATATATTTTATTCAATTTATCAAAAATGTATTCATCCAGATTAGTTTTCATAATTAAAAGAGAGTTCTGATCCAAAACAGCAGCTTGAACAGACTTTCGACCTATCAGACTTTAGGCCTATCAGACTTTAGGCCTGTCAGACTTTCGACCTATCAGACTTTCACCCTATCAGACTTTAGGCCTATCAGACTTTAGGCCTATCAGACTTTCGGCCTATCAGACTTTCGGCCTATCAGACTTTCGACCTATCAGACTTTCGACCTATCAGACTTTAGGCCTGTCAGACTTTCGACCTATCAGACTTTCGACCTGTCAGACTTTCGACCTATCAGACTTTCGACCTATCAGACTTTAGGCCTATCAGGCTTTAGGCCTATCAGACTTTCGACCTATCAGACTTTAGGCCTGTCAGACTTTCGACCTATCAGACTTTCGACCTATCAGACTTTAGGCCTATCAGACTAGACCTATCAGACATTCTAACCCTGTTCGTGGAGAGAAACCCTCCTGTAGGTCTTCAGTTTATCAACCAGCTAATTATTAGAATCAGTTGTGCTAGATTAGGGTTGGAGGTAAAACCTGCAGGACGGTAGCTCTTGGAGAGCCCTGTTATAACACATTATACAGTAGTAGTCAAGCATTTCTAAGTTGTGGTCTTCAGCAAAATCAACGGCTAAGATAAAATTCATTTAAACGTTTTTTTTTTATTAAGTAAAAAAAAAAAGGAAATTCTAATCCAGGATTACCCATTTAATGTAATTACAGTTTTTACGCTCATTGACGCTTTTACACCTCTGTACTAACACGGTGTTACGGTCAGGAATGTCCTTTTAAACACCCGAGGAAAGAAAAGAGGTGTCAATTGTCCTTAAGTCTCTTCTAACCCAAACTAATTGAACTGACACTCAAACGCAATGGGCTAATTGGTAAGCGACGTTTGCTCAATGAATTATAATCTGCAGGTGTTCATAAAGTTGTATTTTTGGAGCGAAGTTATTAAAGGAGTCATGTGTTGCTGAATAAAAAGATATATCTGTGTGGGAGAGGCCTCTGGGGAATTTCTCATTCATTATTCCGGATTTAGTTTAATGGTGTACACATAATGAGACCTTTGCTCACAAAAACACCCGCTGGGAAAGCAGTTCAGTGTCAGAGAGAAGCACATTTATTCCAATACATTGGCTCCCACCACGTAACTAGAATGAATAGAATTATTAAAACCATAGAAATATATTATTTTTCCGTGGCTCCAACCAAACCTCTGAATAATTCAGCTATACTAAAACATGTATATATTTGAGTAATACTAAAACATGTATATATTTGAGTAATACTAAAACATGTATATATTTGAGTAATACTAAAACATGTATATATTTGAGTAATACTAAAACATGTATATATTTGAGTAATACTAAAAACATGTATATATTTGTGTAATACTAAAAACATGTATATATCTGTGTAATAATTTGTTATTTTTTGTCCTTGTCAGTTATACGTCAATATTATTTTAATTATTTAGCCATTAAATATTTTCTGGTAATAAAAATAATAATAAAAATAGAAACCCAATTGTCACTCATTTAGGAACACAGAAATTCATTGCAGCAAGAAAATTCAGTTCACTCTACGGAGTCTTGAGTAGCTGAAGGAGCAAAATGATTGTATTGTTTGAGTGAAAGCCTCCTTCCCTCCATTTAAAACCTCACTGTGTTATCCAGCTGTCTGATCTGTGTTATCCAGCTGTCTGATCTGTGTTATCCAGCTGTCTGATCTGTGTCACTGTGTTATCTAGCTGTCTGATCTGTGTTATCCAGCTGTCTGATCTGTGTCACTGTGTTATCCAGCTGTCTGATCTGTGTTATCCAGCTGTCTGATCTGTGTTATCCAGCTGTCTGATCTGTGTTATCCAGCTGTCTGATCTGTGTCACTGTGTTATCTAGCTGTCTGATCTGTGTTATCCAGCTGTCTGATCTGTGTCACTGTGTTATCCAGCTGTCTGATCTGTGTATCCAGCTGTCTGATCTGTGTTATCCAGCTGTCTGATCTGTGTTATCCAGCTGTCTGATCTGTGTCACTGTGTTATCTAGCTGTCTGATCTGTGTTTTCCAGCTGTCTGATCTGTGTCACTGTGTTATCCAGCTGTCTGATCTGTGTATCCAGCTGTCTGATCTGTGTTATCCAGCTGTCTGATCTGTGTTATCCAGCTGTCTGATCTGTGTTATCCAGCTGTCTGATCTGTGTCACTGTGTTATCCAGCTGTCTGATCTGTGTTATCCAGCTGTCTGATCTGTGTTATCCAGCTGTCTGATCTGTGTCACTGTGTTATCCAGCTGTCTGATCTGTGTCACTGTGTTATCCAGCTGTCTGATCTGTGTTATCCAGCTGTCTGATCTGTGTTATCCAGCTGTCTGATCTGTGTTATCCAGCTGTCTGATCTGTGTTATCCAGCTGTCTGATCTGTGTTATCCAGCTGTCTGATCTGTCACTGTGTTATCCAGCTGTCTGATCTGTGTCACTGTGTTATCCAGCTGTCTGATCTGTGTCACTGTGTTATCCAGCTGTCTGATCTGTGTTATCCAGCTGTCTGATCTGTGTTATCCAGCTGTCTGATCAGTGTCACTGTGTTATCCAGCTGTCTGATCTGTTTCACTGTGTTATCCAGCTGTCTGATCTGTTTCACTGTGTTATCCAGCTGTCTGATCTGTGTTATCCAGCTGTCTGATCAGTGTCACTGTGTATCCAGCTGTCTGATCCTCACTCAGATGGGGATCCTGACACTGGAAACGCTGAAGGAGCTGGAAGCACTAATAACTTGGGCTTTACTACAGCATATCTCCTGTTAACCCCACTGGGTCTCTCTCTGTGTGTGTGTGTGTGTGTGTGTGTGTGTGTGTGTGTGTGTGTGTGTGTGTGTGTGTGTGTGTGCGTGTGTGTGTGTGCGTGTGTGTGTGTGCGTGTGTGTGTGTACACATGTAATGTAACTGTCGTACTGTTTTAAGTTGAACTTTTGCAGATGTACAATCGAGAGCATCCTGTCGGGCTGTATCACCGCCTGGTACGGAAACTGCACCGCCCTCAACCGCAGGGCTCTCCAGAGGGTGGTGCAGTCTGCACCTGTAACAACGCATCACTGGGGACAAACTACCTGCCCTCCATGACACCTACAACACCCGATGTCACAGGAAGGCCAAAAAGATCATCAAGGACAACAACCACCCGAGCCACTGTCTGTTCACCCCGTTACCATCCAGAAGGCGAGGTCAGTACAGGTGCATCAAAGCTGGGACCGAGAGACTGAAAAACAGCTTCTATCTCAAGGCCATCAGACTGCTAAACAGCCATCACTAACTCAGAGAGGCTGCTGCCTACACTGAGACCCAATCACTGGCTACTTTAATAAATTACTCACTAGTCACTTTAAATAATGCCACTTTAGTAATGTTTACATATCTTACATTTCTCATATCACATGTATGTACTGTATTTTATACCATCTACTGCACCTTGCCTATGCCGCTCAGCCATCGCTCATCCATATATTTATATGTACATATTCTCATTCACCCCTTTAGATGTGTGTATTAGGGAGTCGTTGGGGAATTAGATTACTTGTTAGATATTACTGCACTGTCATAACTAGAAGCACAAGAATAATGCTACACTCGCATTAACATCTGCTAACCATGTGTATGTGACCAATGACATTTGATTTGATTTTGATTTGATAAATACACATGTAATGTAACAGTAGTACTGTTTTAAATACACATGTAATATAACCGTAGTACTGTTTTCCTAGAAGTGCTTATACATACAGTACAAATCAACCAAATGTGTAGAGAAAAGCCTTGCTTGGCACCTACGATCATGTCTCTTTTATTGCTGGATAAATGCAGCCTTTGACATGGCGGAGGGAAAGAGAGGGCCAGTTGGACTTCTTGTAATTGGCTGCATTAGCATCATTATTGCTCACCGCTGGCCCCTCCCCCTGTGGCTCTGCCTCCTCTCCACTCATTGGCCGCCGCTGCATTCCAGTGAATTTACAAGCTACCTCGGGATTACTTTTTTTTTTCTTTTTTTTTCTCCACATTGATTTCCTTCCCTGTGCTGCCAGGGCATAATGAGCAGCCCTGGCCTTTGTGTTACTGTGACCGTGTCCAGAATAACACCCTATTCCCTTTATAGGGCACTACTTTTGACCAGGACCCATAGCGCACTATAAAGCGTGTAGGGTGCTGTTTGGAGCGTATATTGTGTGTTACTGCTGTTATCCCGTGCAGTAATAAGGGCTACTAGAGCTAGGGTTTTGATTTGAGGTAGAGATACAGAGACAGACAGGTGATCCACAGGCCCTCTGGTTGGGGGGGGGGGGGGGGGGGGGGGGGGGGGGGGGATGAGAGTGGCTGCTTACCTCCCGGGCTGGTTCTATTGAGTCAGGCTGGTGCAATGAGGTTCGGTTTGCTCCTAGCAGAAATCTGCATGCTTGGTTCGGTTTGGTCGTAGTAGAACTCAGCTAGGCGAAGTGAATGTCTGCGACTCACATACACCCTTAAAAGACCTTCGCTTGAAAAACGCAGCAATAGTACTGTTTGTCCCTCTTGAGACAATGGAGCCAGTATACTCTTCCTCAAAATAGTCTGAATTAGTCTAAGATAATTCAAAAGAAATCTGTAATTAATTTCGAAGTTTTTGCCGAGGAGATCTTAGTCGCACAATTTTACATCGAACTAAGATGTTTGGTGCAGTATTTCTCAAGTGAAAAACTGTGCATGAAAATGATTCGTCTCTCGTTGAATGACATCAAACCCATCATTGAAGAATCCCTACTGTTGACCAATCACTGACGAATGGGGCGTATACTTTTGGCTACCAAACTTCGGCTTTCCTCGAGAATTTGTTTTGTGTGCAGGAACAGCCGCAAAAACACTTGCCAAAGACCAAAACGAACGAAAAACGTCACAAAATGTTGTCATAACATATATGCAGGAACTGTTCCCGAATTGTTTCAGATGGGAAACATGCAACCTTAAGGGTTCCATTCGATCCATTTTGTGGAAGTTCCACATTACATTGCGATTGAAATTTCAAGGTCATTTCCATATGAGCCGACATATGTAGCATTTGCCGTGAATACAGTCTCTGCTAACGCGGGGACATTGTCTTTAAATGTCAATCGCGGATCTTTAGCGCTATGGATTGAATCGTGTCCTAAATAAAATATAGATAGTCTATACTCTGTATTGGACAAGATATCACAAAGACATCTTTAGAATTTGTATGCGACCACACACACGCCTGAGTAGCTAACTCTGTCTTGGTATTCCAGTCTAAAAGTCCACCATGTAAACAGACCCAGACAGACAGCAGTAAGCAGTATGACCTGTCAACAGTCAAGGCAGTCCAAAAGCTGTTCGACAAACTCTAAGTAATTAAATGGTTGCTGAAACACAAAACGCATACCAATCACACACACACACACACACACACACACACACACACACACACACACACACACACACACACACACACACACACACACACACACACACACACACACACAAAAAGGAGCGAAGCAGGATTGTCTTTTTCCCAGCCCAGCCAGGCTTAAGCCAGAGAGAGGCCCCCGAGGGAAGACACTCTTCCCATGAGCAGGGCCCTAATTGGGGCCCTATGCGCATACTACCAGCCTCTGTGGATCAGCTCCTTGGGAGGTCTGCACTGCAGAGCTGCATCCTTAGCTAGAGAGGATAAGAGCACGAGGACGGGGTAAGGCCTTAGCTGTGAATGAAGTTGTGGAAACGGCCCCTCCTTAGTCCATGTGAGGACATGCCCAGAGTAGGCTAGTGTATATTGGTACAAATGTTGGTATGCATGTGAGCTAACACAGAGGCTTACACGTGAGAACTGTAAAACACTGTAAGTGTGTCTGTGTGTGTGTGCGTGCGTGCGTGCGTGTGTGTGCGTGCGCGTGTGTGTGTGTGTGTGTGTGTGGGCAGGGGTGTTTAAGGGATGAGGATTTGGAATCATCTGTTGCTAAGCGATTGAGCAACAAACTGAAAGATTTTGTTTTCAGCGTCTTTCTCTTAAAGGCCTAGTGCAGTCAAAATGCATTTTTTTCCCCACAAAATGCTATGTTTTGTATCATATTGTAGTACAACAGTTGATGAAACTATTGTAAAAAAATAAATAATTATACATGTTATTTCCTGATAGTTGTTTGTTGAAAATACAATCTGCACAGGCCATTCTAATCAGCCTGTTTGCATTGGCGGGAGTTTCGGATTGCCTGGTGACAACACCAGGCGGTAAATTAGTTAATAGACCAATAAGAAAGAGTTCCAAACCTCTCTGCCAATAACAGCTAGTTTTCAGTTTTCCCCTCCTCACTCAGACCACTCCCAGACAGTCCAAGTAAAATCCTTCCTTGAGAAATAGTTTTTTTTTTGCAAAGAAAAAAAATATTCTTGTCAATTTTAATGGAAAACTATTACAGTAAGGTACTTAATTGTTACCCAGAAATGATTTGATATTGATATAAAAAAAAATGGCTACAAAGGGGCCTTTAAGCGATCAGTAGGACTCTGTAAAGCCGGGAGGGGGGGAGGGGGGAGGGGTAGAGGAAATAGCACCACAGTTAGTTGCATCACAAGGCCAGTGACCACACACTTATCAAGTGGTTAGCCCGTGTGCAAAACATAAAGACAGAAAACCCTGTGCATAGCGTCTGAATCCAGGTATTGGTTTTGGCAGGAACAACAAGTATCCAAAAAACAAGTATAAAAACCGCACACTAGAAAAAGACAGGCAGGGCCGAACCTTGACTTTAGCCCTAGTTAATTTTCATGTAGCCTATGAGTTGACGTTCACTGGTCACACAACAATTTGAATATAGACTTCAATAGACTGATTCTCAGTCAGCAGAGGATTCTACATACAGGAGCCACAGTACACTACGGTGACCCCAATGGTACCCTATATAATGCACTACCTTGGACCAGAGCCAAATGGGACGCAGTCCATTATAATCATATTTGACCGGACTCCTCCCAGTTAACTGTACTTCCACTAATTTCTAGGAATGTTGCCTAGGGGTGGTCTATCAGTCTGAACAGATATACCGTTGTAGCATGGGTGTGAATCTGACACTAATTCAGCACACTTTGTCCTCTATCTTTCCTCTCTCATTTATATTTCCTTTCTATCTTTACCCTGTCCAAATAAAAAAAAATGAAACATAATTATTAGGACTGCCCCACACCTTAAAAAAAGAAGAAAAAAAAAAAAGAGTTGCTGTGTAATCACTCCCTGAGGCGGCGGTAGGTTCATTAACAGGATGTCATCTAGACCCTGCATTAAGGGATAATATATTAGTTCACTGTTATAGACATCAAAACTGGACACTCCTATCCTTTTTTATATGTACATCCATTGTAGAGAAACACGACCGTTCAAAAGTTTGGTGTCACTTAGAAATGTCCTTGTCTTTGAAAGAAAATCACACTTTTTTTTGTCCATTAAAATATCATCAAATTGATTAGAAATACAGTGTAGACATGGTTGATGTTGTAATTGACTATTGCAGCAGGAAACGGCTGATTTTTTATGGAATATCTACATAGGCTTACAGAGGCCCATTATCAGCAACCATCACTCCTGTGTTCCAATGGCACGTTGTGTTAGCTAATCCAAGTTTATCATTTTAAAAGGCTAATTGATCATTACAAAACCATTTTGCAATTATGTTAGCACATCTGAAAACTGTTGTCCTGATTAAAGAAGCAATAAAACTGGCCTTCTTTGGACAAGTTGAGTATCTGGAGCATCAGCATTTGTGGGTTCGATTACAGGCTCAAAATGGCCAGAAACAAAGGCCTTTCTTCTGAAACTCGTCAGTCAATTCTTGTTCTGAGAAATGAAGGCTATTCCAGGAATGTAACACTTGTTCTGGGAGATTTGTGATGATTTCTTTGTGATTTCCATGACTGTGCTTTTGCATTTCAACGTGTATATGTGTAACGCCCTGGCCATAGAGAGGGGTTTTTGTTCTTTATTTTGGTTAGTCCAGGGTGTTACATTGGGTGGGCGTTCTATGTTCCTTTTTCTATGTTTTTGTATTTCTTTGTTTTGGGCCGTGTGTGGCTCCCAATCAGGCACAGCTGAAGTTTGTTGTTGCTGATTGGGAGTCACACATAAGGAGCATGTTTTTCCTTTGGGTTTTGTGGGTAATTGTATTCTGTTAGTGTATTTTCCTGACAGGACTGTTTCTGGTCGTTTTTGTTTCATTTTTGTAAAGTGTTCTCTTTTTGAATTAAAATTCTAATGATGAACACATCCTCCGCTGCACCTTGGTCTACTCTCTCTCCCGACAGCCGTTACAATATGTTTGGGTACAATGTGTATATTTATGTTGTATATAAAGGCCACATTTGTTAGAGACCTCTGTCTCTGTTTTCCCTGTTAAAATAAAGGTTAATACATAACGGCTCAAAGGCTATATATACAGTTGAAGTCGGAAGTTTGCACACACTTAAGTTGGAGTCATTAAAACTCGTTTTTCAACCACTCCACAAATTTCTTGTTAACAAACTATAGTTTTGGCAAGTCGGTTAGGACATCTACTTTGTGCATGACTGTCACGTCCTGACCAGTAAAGGGGTTATTTGTTATTATAGTTTGGTCAGGACGTGGCAGGGGGTATTTGTTTTATATGGTTTTGAGTGCGTGTTTATGTAGAGGAGCGTTTTATTTATGTTTCCGGGGTTTTTGGTTTAGTTCTATGTTGTACAGTTCTATGTCTGTTTCTAGGGGGTTTATTTCTATGTTTAGTATTTGGGATTGGGGCCTTCAATTGGAGGCAGCTGGTTATCGTTGCCTCTGATTGAAGGTCCTATAATTAGGAGTTTGTTTGTTTTGGGGATTGTGGGAGATTGTTCTTTGTACTGCTGTGTGAGCCTACAAGGCTGTTTGTTGTCCATTCATTGTTTTCTTGTTTTGTTTCGTGTTGAATAAAGATGAGCATTCACATACCCGCTGCGCCTTGGTCCATCCATTACGACAATGACTTACAGGCAGATTATTTCACATATAAATTCACTGTATCACAATTCCAGTGGGTCAGAAGTTTACATACACTAAATTGACTGTGCTTTTAAACAGCTTGGAAAATTCCAGAAAATGATGTCATGGCTTTAGAAGCTTCTGATAGGCTAAATAATATAATTTAAAGGCCTACCTTCAAACTCAGTGCCTCTTTGCTTGACATCATGGGAAAATCGAAAGAAATCAGCCAAGACCTCAGAAAAATAATTGTAGACCTCCACAAGTCTTCGGGAGCAATTTCCAAACGCCTGAAGGTACCACGTTCATCTGTACAAACAATAGTACGCAAGTATAAACACCACGCAAGGAAGAAGCCACCGCTCCAAAACCGCCATAAAAAAAGCCAGACCACGGTTTGCAACTGCACATGGGGACAAAGATCATACTTTTTGGAAAAATGTCCTCTGGTCTGATGAAACAAAAATAGAACTGTTTGGCCATAATGATCATCGTTATGTTTGGAGGAAAAAGGGGGAGGCTTGCAAGCCGAAGAACACCATCCCAACCGTGAAGCACAGGGATGGCAGCATCATGTTGTGGGGTTGCTTTCCTGCAGGAGGGACTGGTGCACTTCACAAAACCGATGGCATCATGAGGAAAATTATGACATCATGAGGAAAATTATGTGCATATATTGAAGCAACATCTCAAGACATCAGTCAGGAAATTAAAGCTTGGTCGCAAATGGGTCTTCCAAATGGACAATGACCCCAAGCATACTTCCAAAGTTGTGGCAAAATGGCTTAAGGACAACAAAGTCAAGGTATTGGAGTGGCCATCACAAAGCCCTGACCTCAATCCTATAGAACATTTGTGGGCAGAACTGAAAAAGTGTGTGCGAGCAAGGAGGCCTACAAACCTGACTCAGTTACACCAGCTGTGTCAGGAGGAATGGGCCAAAATTCACCCAACTTATTGTGGGAAGCTTGTGGAAGGCTACCCAAAACGTTTGACCCAAGTTAAACAATTTAAAGGCAATGCTACCAAATACTAATTGAGTATATGTAAACTTCTGACCCACTGGGAATGTGATGAAAGAAATAAAAGCTGAAATAAATAATTCTCTCTACTATTATTCTGACATTTCACAGTCTTATTAAAATAAAGTGGTGATCCTAACTGACCTAAGACAGGGAATTTTTACTCTGATTAAATGTCAGGAATTGTGTAAAACTGAATTTAAATGTATTTGGCTAAGGTGTATGTAAACTTCCGACTTCAACTGTATATATATATATACACACACACACACACACACACACACACACACACACACACACACACACACACACACACACACACACACACACACACACACACACACACACACACACACACACACACACACACACACACACACAGAGTACCGGTCAAAAGTTTGGACACACCTACTCATTCAAGGGTTTTTCTTTATTTTTACTATTTTCTACGTTGTAGAATAATAGTGAAGACATATCTTCTGCATTCCAACCCTACCTTGTCACAACACCTCTGACTGGCTCAAACACAGTAAGAAGGAAAGAAATTCCACAAATTAACTTTTAACAAGGCACACCTGTTAATTGAAATGCATTCCAGGTGACTACCCCATGAAGCTAGTTGAGAGAATGCCAAGAGTGTGCAAAGCTGTCATCTATGCAAAGGGGTGGCTACTTTGAAGACACAAATATAAAATATATTTTGGATTTGTTTAACATTTTTCTTGGTTACTATATAATTCCATATGTGTTATTTCATAGTTTTGATGTCGTCACTAATATTCTACAATATATAAAATAGTAAAAAATAAAGAAAAACCCTTGAATGAGTAGGTGTGTCAAAACTTTTGACCAGTACTGTACATTGTTGCCGGAATTAATACAAATATACATTTCATAACAGACAGAAACCTCAGGAAGAGAGATGATCTGCTGGAGAGTCCCAATCCAGGGACAAGTTAGTGGAGGGAGGGAGAAGGGCTGGCTCAGCCTACACTGCTTTGGAGACTGGGACACAATTAGGGTTCCTCTGTGATTCTTCCACTGCTGAAGGCTAATACTGTGTGAGGGGAAGGAAGCAAGAGGGCTGATGATGAAGGGGAGGTGAGAGGAGGGTGGGGAGGGGATTAATGATGAAGGGGAGGTGAGGACGGGGTGGGGTGAGTGAGGAGAAGGTTCAGTAAGCAGTGAGATGAGTGGGGTTGAGGGGGTACGAGGGGTGACGGCTAGATATACGGTAAGGAGGTGAGGGAGTTAAGAGGGGTGAGGGCTAGATATACGGTAAGCAGGTGAGGGAGTTAAGAGAGGTGAGAGCTAGAGATATGGTAAGGAGGTGAGGGAGTTAAGAGGGGTGAGGGCTATAAATACGGTAAGAAGGTGAGGGAGTTAAGAGGGGTGAGGGCTAGAGATACGGTAAGGAGGTGAGGGAGTTAAGAGGGGTGACGGCTAGATATACGGTAAGGAGGTGAGGGAGTTAAGAGGGGTGAGGGCTAGATATACGGTAAGGAGGTGAGGGAGTTAAGAGGGGTGAGGGCTAGATATACGGTAAGAAGGTGAGGGAGTTAAGAGGGGTGAGGAATAGAGATACGGTAAGAAGGTGAGGGAGTTAAGAGGGGTGAGGGCTGGATATACGGTAAGAAGGTGAGGGAGTTAAGAGGGGTGAGGGCTAGATATACGGTAAGAAGGTGAGGGAGTTAAGAGTGGTGACGGCTGGATATACGGTAAGAAGGTGAGGGAGTTAAGAGTGGTGACGGCTGGATATACGGTAAGAAGGTGAGGGAGTTAAGAGTGGTGACGGCTGGATATACGGTAAGAAGGTGAGGGAGTTAAGAGGGGTGAGGGCTGGATATACGGTAAGGAGGTGAGGGAGTTAATAGTGGTGAGGGCTAGAGATACGGTAAGGAGGTGAGGGAGTTAAGAGGGGTGAGGGCTAGAAATACGGTAAGAAGGTGAGGGAGTTAAGAGGGTTGAGGGCTAGAAATACGGTAAGAAGGTGAGGGAGTTAAGAGGGGTGAGGGTGGGAGGAAAGGAGATTGTTAAATTGGTTGCACAGAGAGGATTAACCAATGTGCCTCCAGCCTCTCCTCACTTAACACCAGACACCACCGTTACCTAGCAACCCTGCCTAAGCCCCTCCCTGAGCTCCTCCCTGAGCTCTTTACTGAAACAATAAAGTCCTCAACTTTTTCCCTCCATTTCTTGTCCCTTCTTTTATAGAATAGCCAGCCTAATCCTCAAGGTGTGGTTAAAGAATGCTCATTCTCATGGTTGGGAATTTCCATGATTGTAGCCGACTCCAAGCCCGTATCTCTCCTCTCCATCTTTGTCTCTGAGTCCTTACAAGCCACCTGGATTAGCAGAAACACTCACACTAATAAATAATACCAGGTAATGTAGTGAGTATATATCAAAGAAATCCACGGTTTCTTTTTTTTTGTTAAAAAAATGAGCAAAGAATTAATTCAATGAGACTTTCAATGAGATCATGTCAAAAAGAAGGTGCTGATAAATATTCTCTTCTAATGGGAAGATGTGTCATTAAAGGGGCATTCTGTGATTTAAAAAAAACAACAACAACAAAGCAGAGACCCCGCCACTAAATGTGTTAAACAGCTGAGGGATGGAGCTGGATAGTTTTACGTTTTGTAGCCAAGTGTTCATTTACAATGACATTGTTTACAAACAATGGATTAATATACGCTTGTTTTGTGGGTTCTAATGGGGTATGACAGTTAACCTAAGCTCATGAAGCATTAGTTAGTGCCTTTCGGGAAAGTATTCAGACCCCTTGCCTTTTTCCACATTTTGTTACGTTACAGCCTTATTCTAAAATTCATTTTTTTTAAAAACTCTGCAATCTATACATAGTACCCAATAATAAAGTGAAAACCGGTTGTAATTTTTTTTGCCAATTTATTAAAAATAAAAAACAGAAATACCTTATTTACTTAAGTATTCAGACCCTAAAAATGAGCTCATGTGCATCCTGTTTCCATTGATCATCCTTGAGATGTTTCTACAACTTGATTGGAGTCCACCTGTGGTAAATACAATTGATTGGACATGATTTGGAAAGGCACACACCTGTCTATATAAGGTCCCACAGTTGACAGTGCATGTCAGAGCAAAAACCAAGCCATCAGGTCGAAGGAATTGTCCGTAGAGGTCCGAGACAGGACCGTGTCGAGGCACAGATCTACAGAAGGGTACCAAAACATTTCTGCAGCTTTGAAGGTCCCCAAGAACACAGTGGCCTCCATCTTTCTTAAATGGAAGAAGTTTGGAACCACCAAGACTTTTCCTAGAGCTGGCCGCCCGGCCAAACTGAGCAATAAGGGGGGGAAGGGCCTTGGTCAGGGAGGTGACCAAGAACCCGATGGTCACTCTGACAGAGCTCTAGAATTCCTCTGTGGAGATTGTACCTTCCAGAAGGACAACCATCTCTGCAGCACTCCAACAATCAGGCCTTTATGGTAGAGTGAACAGACGGAAGCCACTCCTCAATAAAAGGCACGACAGTCCGCTTGGAGTTTTCCAAAAGACACCTAAAGTCTCTCAAACCATGAGAGACAAGATTCTTTGGTCTGATGAAATCAAGATTGAACTCTTTGGCCTGAATGCCAAGCGTCACGTCTGGAGGAAACCTGGCACAATCCCTACGGTGAAGCATGGTGGTGGCAGCATCATGTTGTGGGGATGTTTTTCAGCGGCAGGGACTGGGAGACTAGTCAGGATCGAGGGAAAGATGAACGGAGCAACTCCTGCTCCAGAGTGCTCAGGATCTCAGACTGGGGCAAAGGTTCACCTTCCAACAGGACAACAATCCTAAGCACACAGCCAAGACAATGCAGGAGTGGCTTCGGGACAAGTCTCTGAATGTCCTTGAGTGGTCCAGCCAGAGCCCAGACTTGAACCCGATCAAACATCGGTCCCGAGTGGCGCAGCGGTCTATGGCACTGCATCGCAGTGCTAGAGGCATCACTACAGACCCTGGTTCGATCCCGGGCTGTATCACAACCGGCCGTGATTGGGAGTCCCATAGGGTGGGTTAGGGGAGGGTTTGGCCGGGGTAGGCTGTCATTGTAAATAATAATTTGCTCTTAACTGACTTGCCTGACTTGCCTAGTTAAATAAAGGGTAAAGAAGTAAAATAAATAAATAAAAATACATCTCTGGAGGGACCTGAAAATAGCCCAAACCAGCATCATTAATTACATGCTTGTTCATGTGTTTCAATATGACTTAAAATTGATGACTTGGTTTGTGTTCACAATTCTTGATATGCAACAAATATCCCCTGAGTGTTTGGTTCACCATCTAAATGAAGGCATTGTCTCAGTCCCAGTCAGCTGAATTAAACTGAGAACACAGAACACGGAACATTACCTCCAGAATTTCCTGCACCTCCAAAACTATCATTAGAACACCAAGTCAGGGGCATCCTTTTCACATCTGAGGCCCCATCATAATAGACAGATTAGATTAACCATGCACCTTGTTCAGTTCAGTCAGTGGTGCTGCAACAACAAGCAGCAGCAGGCCCTGACAGAGAGGAGTTCCACAGGAGACCCAGGTTCCCACCCTATAAGAAAATACAGTAGAGCAGGAAACAACATCCTGAATACATTCACTAAAAAATTCATACACTTGAAAACAAAGTGGCAAATGTCACGTCAAGCCCAATATGATAGATGCAGTAGCATCCATATAATTACATATATAACTATTAATTATAGGATCTCTATGGTAGCAACACCTTGAATAGGGTACATCCTGTAAATGGTTGTAATTCTTTCTATGCTGTAAGCTTTGTAATTCCTGTCTGTTCTATAGTGCATTGTCTGGAGCAAAATAGCTGCTTTATGCTATAGGGATGATGTTGGATCAAGTAAAGTCCCCTGAATGTGAACGAATCATGTTACCACTAGTCTCAATATAACTAATAGTGTTACCACTAGTCTCAATAGAACCAATAGTGTTACAACTAGTCTCAATAGAACTAAGGCTTTCCACTAGATGTTGGAACATTGCTGCGGGGACTTTCTTGCATTCAGCCACAAGAGCATTAGTGAGGTTGGGCACTGATGTTGGGCCGATTAGGCCTGGCTCGCAGTCGGCGTTCCAATTCATCCCAAAGGTGTTTGATGGGGTTAAGGTCAGGACTGTCAAGTTCTTCCACACCAATCTCGACAAACCATTTCTGTATGGATCTCGCTTTGTGCACAGGGGCATTGTCATGCTGAAACAGGAAAGGGCCTTCCCAAACTGTTGCCACAAAGTTGGAAGAGCAGAATTGTCTAGAATATCATTTTATGCTGTAGTGTTAAGATGTCCCTTCACTGGAACTAAGGGGCCCGAACCATGAAAAACAGCCCCAGACCATTATTCCTCCTCCGCCAAACTTTACAGTTGGCACTATGCATTGGGGCAGGTAGCGTTCTCCTGGCATCCACCAAACCCAGATGCATCTGTCGGACTGTCGGATGGTGAAGCGTGATTCATCACTCCAGAGAACGCGTTTCCACTCCTCCAGAGTCCAACGGCGGCGGGCCTTACACCATTCCAGCCGATGCTTGGCATTGTGCATGGTGATCTTAGGCTTGTGTGTGGCTGCTCGGCCATGGAAACTCATTTCATGAAGCTCCCGACGAAAAGTTTTTGTGCTGACGTTGCTTCCAGAGGCAGTTTGGAACTCGGTAGTGAGTGTTGCAATCAAGGACAGATGATTTTTACGCGCTACGTGCTTACCACTTCACAACTGAGCCGTTGTTGCTCCTAGACGTTTTCACTTCACAATAACAGCACTTACATTTGGCCCGAGGCAGCTCTAGCAGGGCTGAAATTTGACACACTGACTTGTTGGAAAGGTGGCATCCTGTGATGGTGCCACATTGAAAGTCACTGAGCCCTTCACTACAGGCCATTCTACTGCAAATGTTTGTCTGTGGAGATTGCATGGCTGTGTGCTCAATTTTATACACCTGTGTGTGGCTGAAATAGCCAAATCCACAAATTTGAAGGGGTGTCCACATACTTTTGTATATATCGTGGATGTTGGCGGAGATCTTACTACATGTACAGTCAGTTTGTGTTTTGTTTTGGTCTGGTTGCTTATGTTTTGTTTGACCAGATATAAGCACATTTATTTGGAAACAATTGGAGCTCAAGTGGAGTGTATTTGAGCTGCTCCATACTAGAGCGGCAGCGCTGGTGGCTGTTGTGTTCTTTGCTGCAGTGTTCTCTGCAGACGTCCCAACCAACCAACCGTCTGGTGCGATGCTGAGGCGAGCAACACAGACACACCTTGGGTCTTGGCAGTGCCTTAAACATATTTGTCATTACAATGCCGTGGTATTCAATCAAATGATTAAGATTAATGACGTGCAGACCCGGATAGATTATAGCTTTGTTTACCTCAGTAAGGGGCCAGCCAAAACCTCCAGGAGCACTCTTACGGGTTAACAGCCTCCACAGACCTGCTGGGGTGAACACAGTTCACATACACAGACAGACTAGGAGGAGAGGATACACACTGGAGTGTACACCCACAGCCAAAAATACTACAGTTTACTATAGAGTATAACAGCACTTACAGCTTCCCGAGTGGCGCAGCAGTCTAAGGCACTACAGTGCTTGAGGCGTCACTACAGATCCTGGTTCGATCCCGGACGCACAATTGGCCCAGCGTCATCCGGGTTAGGGGAGGGTTTGGCCGGCTGGGATGTCCTTGTCCCATCGCGCACTAGTAACTCCTGTGGCGGCCCGGGCGCATACACACTCACATGGTCGCCAGGTGTACAATATTTCCTCCGACACATTGGTGCGGCTGGCTTCCAGGTTAAACGAGCAGTGTGTCAAGAAACAGTGCGGCTTGGTAGGGTCGTGTTTCAGAGCACGCATGGCTCTTGACCTTCGCCTCTCCCGAGTCCATACGGGACTTGCAGCGATTGCAGCGATAATTTGCATATACACTGTCCATTCCCCTCCCCCCTATCCCAATTTGTGCTTCCCATAAGTGAGAAACCTACATGCCAAGTATTGACGATATAGTGTGTTCCCTACAAATGATAGGGAAGACCAAAAGCTCTGAATTCTCGGTTCAGATCCCAGACCTACCTACCTACAGATCATAGAAGATTTGCTCTTTTAGTATTTCTCCAGATGGTTTCCTGAAGGAGAAAGCCTCCGCCTCAATGTCAAAGACAATAAAACAAAAACACTATAGTAAATACTACAGTAATGCCTGCAAAAACACTTCAGCATTACAGTATTATTACAGTATTTGCAGTATAGTTAACTGTACATTTTACTGTATACTTCAGTATACTAAAGTGAATACTACAGTAAATACTAAAAAAATGTACTGCAGTATTTAAAGTGTAGTTAACTGTAAATGTTACAGTATACTTCAGTATACTAAAGGGAATACTACAGTACAGACTTCAGTCCATAGTGAATACTACAGTATTCTTACCATAGTATGTCAAATGGCTCATTCCTTTCGTCTGAGGTAATTATTGACTGAGTGAAATGCTGTTAGGGGTTATCCTTCGTATGACTTTACAACCAGGATGTTTTATTATGTCTTAGCACAGCATATATCAACATAAACAATCATTAACCTATTCAACATAATGACACAGGCAGAACCTACCAATGATAACCAAGCCGTGGTTTATTCACTGTAACACAGAACCTGCCAATGATAACCAAGCTGTGATTTACTCACTGTAACACAGAACCTGCCAATGATAACCAAGCCGTAGTTTACTCACTGTAACACAGAACCTGCAAATGATAACCAAGCCGTGGTTTACTCACTGTAACACAGAACCTGCCAATGATAACCAAGCCGTGGTTTACTCACTGTAACACAGAACCTGCCAATGATAACCATGCTGTGGTTTACTCACTGTAACACAGAACCTACCAATGATAACCATGCCGTGGTTTACTCACTGTAACACAGAACCTGCCAATGATAACCATGCTGTGGTTTACTCACTGTAACACAGAACCTACCAATGATAACCATGCCGTGGTTTACTCACTGTAACACAGAACCTGCCAATGATAACCATGCTGTGGTTTACTCACTGTAACACAGAACCTACCAATGATAACCATGCCGTGGTTTACTCACTGTAACACAATGACACATATCCACCTGGTAGAGTATAATATATTTCAACCCCAGACACCTAGTATAGTAGAATATATTTAAACCCCAGACTCCTAGTATAGTAGAATATATTTAAACCCCAGACTCCTAGTAGAGTAGAATATATTTAAACCCCAGACTCCTAGTAGAGTAGAATATATTTAAACCCCAGACTCCTAGTATAGTAGAATATATTTAAACCCCAGACACCTAGTATAGTAGAATATATTTAAACCCCAGACACCTAGTATAGTAGAATATATTTAAACCCCAGACTCCTAGTATAGTAGAATATATTTCAACCCCAGACACCTAGTATAGTAGAATATATTTAAACCCCAGACTCCTAGTATAGTAGAATATATTTAAACCCCAGACTCCTAGTATAGTAGAATATATTTAAACCCCAGACACCTAGTATAGTAGAATATATTTAAACCCCAGACTCCTAGTATAGTAGAATATATTTAAACCCCAGACTCCTAGTATAGTAGAATATATTTAAACCCAAGACACCTAGTATAGTAGAATATATTTAAACCCCAGACACCTAGTATAGTAGAATATATTTCAACCCCAGACACTTCTATTGCAACAGCAATCATTTTATCACACCAGAATGACTCTTACACCCTCTGACAAGAGAAAATAAACACCACTTGTGTGTTCTCTCACGGGTGGCTAACATAACTGGGGCCGGCACCATGAGAGACAATCACAGGATTGGTCTGCGCAATCTTAGCAAATCTGGAATTAACTTGTGATGATCTGTTGATGCCTCAATATGTCTTGAAGATCCGGCACTTCGGAGGGTTTTGACAGTGTGTTGTGTTTTGATTAGCTGTTGCCTTAACGCAGGGTGGTTAGAGAAACTTCACACTTACAGCACTTTCAAAAAAAGGCAATCGGCTAGAAGTTACTGACACCGACACATGTTAATGCCCACCACTAGTCTATACATGTTACTGCCCACCACTAGACAATACATGTTACTGCCCACCACTAGACAATACATGTTACTGCCCACCACTAGACAATACATGTTACTGCCCACCACTAGACAATACATGTTACTGCCCACCACTAGTCTATACATGTTACTGCCCACCACTAGACTACACATGTTACTGCCCACCACTAGTCTATACATGTTACTGCCCACCACTAGACAATACATGTTACTGCCCACCACTAGTCTATACATGTTACTGCCCACCACTAGACTATACATGTTACTGCCCACCACTAGACAATACATGTTACTGCCCACCACTAGACAATACATGTTACTGCCCACCACTAGACAATACATGTTACTGCCCACCACTAGACAATACATGTTACTGCCCACCACTACACTATAAATGTTACTGCCCACCACTACACAATAAATGTTACTGCCCACCACTACACAATACATGTTACTGCCCACCACTAGACTATACATGTTACTGCCCACCACTACACTATACATGTTACTGCCCACCACTACACTATACATGTTACTGCCCACCACTACACTATACATGTTACTGCCCACCACTAGACTATAAATGGTTACTGACCACCACTACCATACATGTTACTGCCCACCACTTACACTATACATGTTCCACTGCCCACCACTACACTATACATGTTACTCGGCCCACCACTACACTATACATGTTACTGCCACCACTACACTATACATGTTACTGCCCACCACTACACTATACATGTTACTGCCCACCACTACACTATACATGTTACTGCCCACCACTACACTATACATGTTACTGCCCACCACTACACTATACATGTTACTGCCCACCACTAGTCTATACATGTTACCGCCCACCACTACACTATACATGTTACTGCCCACCACTACACTATACATGTTACTGCCCACCACTAGACTATACATGTTACTGCCCACCACTACACTATAAATGTTACTACCCACCACTACACTATACATGTTACTGCCCACCACTACACTATACATGTTACTGCCCAACACTACACTATACATGTTACTGCCCACCACTACACTATACATGTTACTGCCCACCACTAGACAATACATGTTACTGCCCACCACTACACTATACATGTTACTGCCCACCACTTGACTACACATGTTACTGCCCACCACCAGACCACACATGTTACTGCCCACCACCAGACCACACATGTTACTGCCCACCACTTGACTATACATGTTACTGCCCACCACCAGACCACACATGTTACTGTCCCCACTAGACTATACATGTTACTGTCCACCACTAGACTACACATGTTTCTGCCCACCACTAGACTATACATGTTAATGCCCACCACTAGTCTATACATGTTACTGCCCAACACTAAACTATAGATGTTACTGCCAAGCACTACACTAAACATGTTCGTACCCAATAACTAGACTATACATGTTATTTCCCACCACTAGACTACACATGTTACTGCCCATCACTAGACTATAAATGTTACTGCCCACCACTAGAATATACATGTTATTGCTCACCACTAGACTATACATGTTACTGCCCACCACTAGACTATACATGTTACTGCCCACCACGAGACTATACATGTTACTGCCCACCACTAGACTATACATGTTACTGCCCACCACTAGACAATACATGTTACTGCCCACCACTACACTATACATGTTACTGCCCACCACTTGACTACACATGTTACTGCCCACCACCAGACCACACATGTTACTGCCCACCACCAGACCACACATGTTACTGCCCACCACTTGACTATACATGTTACTGCCCACCACCAGACCACACATGTTACTGCCCACCACCAGACCACACATGTTACTTTCCACCACTAGACTATACATGTTACTGTCCCCACTAGACTATACATGTTACTGTCCACCACTAGACTACACATGTTTCTGCCCACCACTAGACTATACATGTTAATGCCCACCACTAGTCTATACATGTTACTGCCCAACACTAAACTATAGATGTTACTGCCAAGCACTACACTAAACATGTTCGTACCCAATAACTAGACTATACATGTTATTTCCCACCACTAGACTACACATGTTACTGCCCATCACTAGACTATAAATGTTACTGCCCACCACTAGAATATACATGTTATTGCTCACCACTAGACTATACATGTTACTGCCCACCACTAGACTATACATGTTACTGCCCACCACGAGACTATACATGTTACTGCCCACCACTAGAATATACATGTTACTGCCCAGCACTACACTAAACATGTTAATGTCCACCAATAGACTATACATGTTACTGTCCAGAACTAGACTATACATGTTACTGCCCACCACTAGACTATACATGTTACTGCCCACCACTAGACTATACCTGTTACTGTCCACCACTAGACTAAACATGTTAATTCCCACCACTAGACTACACATGTTACTGCTCACCACTTGACTATACATGTTACTGCCCACCACTAGACTATAGAAATTACTTCTCACTCCTAGACTATAGATGTTGCTGCCCACCACTAGTCTATACATGTTACTGCCCACCACTAGTCTATACATGTTACTGCCCACCACTAGTCTAAACATGTTACTGCCCACCACTAAACTATACATGTTACTGTCCACCACCAGACAACAAACGTTACTGCCCACCACTAGACTATACATGTTACTGCCCACCACTAGACTATACATGTTACTTCCCACCACTAGACTACACATGTTAATGCTCACCACTAGGCTATACATGTTACTGTCCACCACTAGACTAAACATGTTACTGCCCACCACTAAACTATACATGTTACTGTCCACCACCAGACAACACACGTTACTGCACACCACTAGACTATACATGTTACTGCCCACCACAAGTCTATACATGTTACTGCCCACCACTAGACTATACATGTTTCTGCCCACCACTAGTCTATACATGTTACTGCCCACCACTAAACTATAGATGTTACTGCCAAGCACTATACTATACATGTTACTGCCCACCATTAGACTATACATGTTACTGTCCACCACTAGGACTATACATGTTACTGCCCACCACTAGACTATACATGTTACTACTGCCCACCACCAGACAATACATGTTACTGGCCACCACTAGACAACACATTACTGCCCACCACTAGACAACACATGGTACTGCCCACCACTAGACTACACATGTTACTACTGCCCATCACTAGACTATAAATGTTACTGCCCACCACTAGAATATACATGTTATTGCTCACCACTAGACTACACATGTTACTGCCCACCACTAGACTATACATGTTACTGCCCACCACTAGACTATACATGTTACTGCCCACCACTAGACTATACATGTTACTGCCCACCACTAGACAATACATGTTACTGCCCACCACTACACTATACATGTTACTGCCCACCACTTGACTACACATGTTACTGCCCACCAACAGACCACACATGTTACTGCCCACCACCAGACCACACATGTTACTGCCCACCACTTGACTATACATGTTACTGCCCACCACCAGACCACACATGTTACTGCCCACCACCAGACCACACATGTTACTTTCCACCACTAGACTATACATGTTACTGTCCCCACTAGACTATACATGTTACTGTCCACCACTAGACTACACATGTTTCTGCCCACCACTAGACTATACATGTTAATGCCCACCACTAGTCTATACATGTTACTGCCCAACACTAAACTATAGATGTTACTGCCAAGCACTACACTAAACATGTTCGTACCCAATAACTAGACTATACATGTTATTTCCCACCACTAGACTACACATGTTACTGCCCATCACTAGACTATAAATGTTACTGCCCACCACTAGAATATACATGTTATTGCTCACCACTAGACTATACATGTTACTGCCCACCACTAGACTATACATGTTACTGCCCACCACGAGACTATACATGTTACTGCCCACCACTAGAATATACATGTTACTGCCCAGCACTACACTAAACATGTTAATGTCCACCAATAGACTATACATGTTACTGTCCAGAACTAGACTATACATGTTACTGCCCACCACTAGACTATACATGTTACTGCCCACCACTAGACTATACCTGTTACTGTCCACCACTAGACTAAACATGTTAATTCCCACCACTAGACTACACATGTTACTGCTCACCACTTGACTATACATGTTACTGCCCACCACTAGACTATAGAAATTACTTCTCACTCCTAGACTATAGATGTTGCTGCCCACCACTAGTCTATACATGTTACTGCCCACCACTAGTCTATACATGTTACTGCCCACCACTAGTCTAAACATGTTACTGCCCACCACTAAACTATACATGTTACTGTCCACCACCAGACAACAAACGTTACTGCCCACCACTAGACTATACATGTTACTGCCCACCACTAGACTATACATGTTACTTCCCACCACTAGACTACACATGTTAATGCTCACCACTAGGCTATACATGTTACTGTCCACCACTAGACTAAACATGTTACTGCCCACCACTAAACTATACATGTTACTGTCCACCACCAGACAACACACGTTACTGCACACCACTAGACTATACATGTTACTGCCCACCACAAGTCTATACATGTTACTGCCCACCACTAGACTATACATGTTTCTGCCCACCACTAGTCTATACATGTTACTGCCCACCACTAAACTATAGATGTTACTGCCAAGCACTATACTATACATGTTACTGCCCACCATTAGACTATACATGTTACTGTCCACCACTAGACTATACATGTTACTGCCCACCACTAGACTATACATGTTACTGCCCACCACCAGACAATACATGTTACTGGCCACCACTAGACAACACATTACTGCCCACCACTAGACAACACATGGTACTGCCCACCACTAGACTACACATGTTACTGCCCATCACTAGACTATAAATGTTACTGCCCACCACTAGAATATACATGTTATTGCTCACCACTAGACTACACATGTTACTGCCCACCACTAGACTATACATGTTACTGCCCACCACGAGACTATACATGTTACTGCCCACCACTAGACTATACATGTTACTGCCCACCACTAGACAATACATGTTACTGCCCACCACTACACTATACATGTTACTGCCCACCACTTGACTACACATGTTACTGCCCACCAACAGACCACACATGTTACTGCCCACCACCAGACCACACATGTTACTGCCCACCACTTGACTATACATGTTACTGCCCACCACCAGACCACACATGTTACTGCCCACCACCAGACCACACATGTTACTTTCCACCACTAGACTATACATGTTACTGTCCCCACTAGACTATACATGTTACTGTCCACCACTAGACTACACATGTTTCTGCCCACCACTAGACTATACATGTTAATGCCCACCACTAGTCTATACATGTTACTGCCCAACACTAAACTATAGATGTTACTGCCAAGCACTACACTAAACATGTTCGTACCCAATAACTAGACTATACATGTTATTTCCCACCACTAGACTACACATGTTACTGCCCATCACTAGACTATAAATGTTACTGCCCACCACTAGAATATACATGTTATTGCTCACCACTAGACTATACATGTTACTGCCCACCACTAGACTATACATGTTACTGCCCACCACGAGACTATACATGTTACTGCCCACGACTAGAATATACATGTTACTGCCCAGCACTACACTAAACATGTTAATGTCCACCAATAGACTATACATGTTACTGTCCAGAACTAGACTATACATGTTACTGCCCACCACTAGACTATACATGTTACTGCCCACCACTAGACTATACCTGTTACTGTCCACCACTAGACTAAACATGTTAATTTCCACCACTAGACTACACATGTTACTGCTCACCACTTGACTATACATGTTACTGCCCACCACTAGACTATAGAAATTACTTCTCACTCCTAGACTATAGATGTTGCTGCCCACCACTAGTCTATACATGTTACTGCCCACCACTAGTCTATACATGTTACTGCCCACCACTAGTCTAAACATGTTACTGCCCACCACTAAACTATACATGTTACTGTCCACCACCAGACAACAAACGTTACTGCCCACCACTAGACTATACATGTTACTGCCCACCACTAGACTATACATGTTACTTCCCACCACTAGACTACACATGTTAATGCTCACCACTAGGCTATACATGTTACTGTCCACCACTAGACTAAACATGTTACTGCCCACCACTAAACTATACATGTTACTGTCCACCACCAGACAACACACGTTACTGCACACCACTAGACTATACATGTTACTGCCACCACTAGACTATACATGTTACTGCCCACCACTAGACTATACATGTTTCTGCCCACCACTAGTCTATACATGTTACTGCCCACCACTAAACTATAGATGTTACTGCCAAGCACTATACTATACATGTTACTGCCCACCATTAGACTATACATGTTACTGTCCACCACTAGACTATACATGTTACTGCCCACCACTAGACTATACATGTTACTGCCCACCACCAGACAATACATGTTACTGGCCACCACTAGACAACACATTACTGCCCACCACTAGACAACACATGGTACTGCCCCACCACTAGACTACACATGTTAATGCCGACCACTAGTCTATACATGTTACTGTCCACCACTAGACAACACATGTTGCTGCCCACCACTAGACTACACATGTTACTGCCCACCAGTAGACTACACATGTTACTGTCCACCACTAGACTACACATATTACTGCCCACCATACATATTACCGCCCACCACTAGACCAAAAATTTTACTTCTCTCCACTAGAAAATACATGTTGCTTTCCACCACTAGACAATACATGTTGCTTTCCACCACTACACTATACATGTTACTGCCCACCACTAGACTATACATGTTACTGCCCACCACTAAACTACGCATGTTACTGCCTTCCAATAGACTATACATATTACTGCCCACTACTAGACCACCACTGTTTACTGCCCACCACTAGACTCCACATGTTCTACGCCTTCCAATAGCCTACCACATGTTACTAGCCTTCCAATTAGACTATACATGTTACTGCCCCCCTACTAGACTATACCTATTACTTACTGCCCACTACTAGACCACACTGGTACTGCTCCACCACCTAGGACTCCACAGTACTTACTGCTTCACCACTAGACCTATACATTTACTACTGCCCACTCCACATATTACTGCCCACCACTAGGACAACACATGTACGGTCCACCCACTAGAGTATAACAGGTTACTTGCCACCACCACGCTACTACACCATGTTACTGCCTTCCATAGGACTATACATGTTACTGCCCACCAATAGACCAACACATGCTACTGCCCACCCCTAGACAACACATGTTACTGTCCACCACTAGAGTATACATGTTACTACTGCCCACCACTCTACTA
>NC_042975.1:5208754-5226719 GCF_901001165.1 Salmo trutta | reverse complement strand
TTACTGCCCACACTAGACTATACATGTTACTGCCCACCACTAGACTATACATGTTACTTCCCACCACTAGACTACACATGTTAATGCTCACCACTAGGCTATACATGTTACTGTCCACCACTAGACTAAACATGTTACTGCCCACCACTAAACTATACATGTAACTGTACACCACCAGACAACACACGTTACTGCACACCACTAGACTATACATGTTACTGCCCACCACAAGTCTATACATGTTACTGCCCACCACTAGACTATACATGTTTCTGCCCACCACTAGTCTATACATGTTACTGCCCACCACTACACTATAGATGTTACTGCCAAGCACTATACTATACATGTTACTGCCCACCATTAGACTATACATGTTACTGTCCACCACTAGACTATACATGTTACTGCCCACCACTAGACTATACATGTTACTGCCCACCACCAGACAATACATGTTACTGGCCACCACTAGACAACACATTACTGCCCACCACTAGACAACACATGGTACTGCCCACCACTAGACTACACATGTTAATGCCGACCACTAGTCTATACATGTTACTGTCCACCACTAGACAACACATGTTGCTGCCCACCACTAGACTACACATGTTACTGCCCACCAGTAGACTACACATGTTACTGTCCACCACTAGACTACACATATTACTGCCCACCATACATATTACCGCCCACCACTAGACCAAAAATGTTACTTCTCTCCAAAAGAAAATACATGTTGCTTTCCACCACTAGACAATACATGTTGCTTTCCACCACTACACTATACATGTTACTGCCCACCACTAGACTATACATGTTACTGCCCACCACTAGACTATACATGTTACTGCCCACCACTAAACTACGCATGTTACTGCCTTCCAATAGACTATACATATTACTGCCCACTACTAGACCACACATGTTACTGCCCACCACTAGACTCCACATGTTACTGCCTTCCAATAGACTACACATGTTACTGCCTTCCAATAGACTATACATGTTACTGCCCACTACTAGACTATACATATTACTGCCCACTACTAGACCACACATGTTACTGCTCACCACTAGACTACACATGTTACTGCTCACCACTAGACTATACATGTTACTGCCCACTCCACATATTACTGCCCACCACTAGACAACACATGTTACTGTCCACCACTAGAGTATACATGTTACTGCCCACCACTCTACTACACATGTTACTGCCTTCCAATAGACTATACATGTTACTGCCCACCACTAGACAACACATGTTACTGCCCACCACTAGACAACACATGTTACTGTCCACCACTAGACTACACATGTTACTGTCCACCACTAGACTATGCCATTTACGTCTCACCACTAGACTGTACATGTTAATGCCGACCACTAGACTATACAAGTAAATTCTGACCACTAGGCTATAGATGTTACTTCCCACCACTAGACAACCCATGTTACTGGCCACCACTAGACTACACATGTTACTGCACACCACTAGGCTATAGATGTTACTTCCCACCACTGGACAACACATATTACTGCCCACCACTAGTCAACACATGTTACTGCCCACAACTAGAAAACACATGTTACTGCCCACCACTAGACTATACATGTTACTGCCCACCACTAGACTATACATGTTACTTCCCACCACTAGACTACACATGTTAATGCTCACCACTAGGCTATACATGTTACTGTCCACCACTAGACTAAACATGTTACTGCCCACCACTAAACTATACATGTTACTGTCCACCACCAGACAACACACGTTACTGCACACCACTAGACTATACATGTTACTGCCCACCACAAGTCTATACATGTTACTGCCCACCACTAGACTATACATGTTTCTGCCCACCACTAGTCTATACATGTTACTGCCCACCACTAAACTATAGATGTTACTGCCAAGCACTATACTATACATGTTACTGCCCACCATTAGACTATACATGTTACTGTCCACCACTAGACTATACATGTTACTGCCCACCACTAGACTATACATGTTACTGCCCACCACCAGACAATACATGTTACTGGCCACCACTAGACAACACATTACTGCCCACCACTAGACAACACATGGTACTGCCCACCACTAGACTACACATGTTAATGCCGACCACTAGTCTATACATGTTACTGTCCACCACTAGACAACACATGTTGCTGCCCACCACTAGACTACACATGTTACTGCCCACCAGTAGACTACACATGTTACTGTCCACCACTAGACTACACATATTACTGCCCATCATACATATTACCGCCCACCACTAGACCAAAAATGTTACTTCTCTCCACTAGAAAATACATGTTGCTTTCCACCACTAGACAATACATGTTGCTTTCCACCACTACACTATACATGTTACTGCCCACCACTAGACTATACATGTTACTGCCCACCACTAGACTATACATGTTACTGCCCACCACTAAACTACGCATGTTACTGCCTTCCAATAGACTATACATATTACTGCCCACTACTAGACCACACATGTTACTGCCCACCACTAGACTCCACATGTTACTGCCTTCCAATAGACTACACATGTTACTGCCTTCCAATAGACTATACATGTTACTGCCCACTACTAGACTATACATATTACTGCCCACTACTAGACCACACATGTTACTGCTCACCACTAGACTACACATGTTACTGCTCACCACTAGACTATACATGTTACTGCCCACTCCACATATTACTGCCCACCACTAGACAACACATGTTACTGTCCACCACTAGAGTATACATGTTACTGCCCACCACTCTACTACACATGTTACTGCCTTCCAATAGACTATACATGTTACTGCCCACCACTAGACAACACATGTTACTGCCCACCACTAGACAACACATGTTACTGTCCACCACTAGACTACACATGATACTGTCCACCACTAGACTATGCCAGTTACGTCTCACCACTAGACTGTACATGTTAATGCCGACCACTAGACTATACAAGTAAATTCTGACCACTAGGCTATAGATGTTACTTCCCACCACTAGACAACCCATGTTACTGCCCACCACTAGACTACACATGTTACTGCACACCACTAGGCTATAGATGTTACTTCCCACCACTGGACAACACATATTACTGCCCACCACTAGTCAACACATGTTACTGCCCACAACTAGACTACACATGTTACTGTCCACCACTAGACTATAGATGTTACTGTCCACCACTAGACAACACATGTTACTGCCCACCACTGGACTATACATGTTACTGGCCACCACTAGACTATACATGTTACTGCCCACCACTAGACAACACATGTTACTGCCCACCACCAGACTACACATGTTAATGCCGACCACTAGTCTATACATGTTACTGCCCACCACTAGACTACACATGTTACTGCCCACCACTAGACTACACATGTTACTGCCCCACCACTAGACTACACATGTTACTGCCCACCACTGGACAACACATGTTACTGCCCACCACCAGACTACACATGTTAATGCCGACCACTAGTCTATACATGTTACTGCCCACCACTAGACTACACATGTTACTGCCCACCACTGGACTATACATGTTACTGCCCACCACTAGACTACACATATTACTGCCCACTACTAGACTACATGCGTTACTGCCAACCACTAGACAACACATGTTACTGCACACCACTAGACTACACATGTTACTGCCCACCACTGGACAACACATGTTACTGCCCACCACCAGACTACACATGTTACTGCCCACCACCAGACTACACATGTTAATGCCGACCACTAGTCTATACATGTTACTGCCCACCACTAGACTACACATGTTACTGCCCACCACTGGACTATACATGTTACTGCCCACCACTAGACTACACATATTACTGCCCACTACTAGACTACATGCGTTACTGCCAACCACTAGACAACACATGTTACTGCACACCACTGGACTATACATGTTACTGCCCACCACTAGACAATACATGTTACTGCCCACCACTAGACTATACATGTTACTGCCCACGACTAGACAACACATGTTAATGCCGACCACTAGACTATACATGTTACTGCCCATCACTAGACTACACATGTTACTGTCCACCACTAGACTATACATGTTACTGCCCACTCCACATATTACTGGCCACCACTAGACTATACATGTTACTGCCCACCACTAGACTACACATGTTACTGTCCACCACTAGACAACACATGTTACTGTCCACCACTAGACTACACATGCTGCTGGCCACCACTAGACTACACATGTTAATGCCGACCACTAGTCTATACATGTTACTGCCCACCACTAGACTACACATGTTACTGCCCACCACTAGACTATACATGTTACTGCCCACCACTAGACAACACATGTTACTGTCCACCACTAGACTACACATGTTGCTGGCCACCACTAGACTATACATGTTACTGCCCACCACTAGACAACACATGTTACTGTCCACCACTAGACTACACATGTTACTTCCCACCACTAGACTACACATGTTGCTGGCCACCACTAGACTATACATGTTACTGCCCACCAATAGACAACACATGTTACTACCCACCACTAGACTATACATGTTACTGCCCACCACTAGAATATACATGTTACTGCCCACTCCACATATTACTGCCCACCAATAGACAACACATGTTACTGCCCACCACTAGACTACACATGTTACTGCCCACCACTGGACTATACATGTTACTGCCCACCACTAGACTACACATATTACTGCCCACTACTAGACTACATGCGTTACTGCCAACCACTAGACAACACATGTTACTGCACACCACTGGACTATACATGTTACTGCCCACCACTAGACAATACATGTTACTGCCCACCACTAGACTATACATGTTACTGCCCACGACTAGACAACACATGTTAATGCCGACCACTAGACTATACATGTTACTGCCCATCACTAGACTACACATGTTACTGTCCACCACTAGACTATACATGTTACTGCCCACTCCACATATTACTGGCCACCACTAGACTATACATGTTACTGCCCACCACTAGACTACACATGTTACTGTCCACCACTAGACAACACATGTTACTGTCCACCACTAGACTACACATGCTGCTGACCACCACTAGACTACACATGTTAATGCCGACCACTAGTCTATACATGTTACTGCCCACCACTAGACTACACATGTTACTGTCCACCACTAGACTACACATGTTGCTGGCCACCACTAGACTATACATGTTACTGCCCACCACTAGACAACACATGTTACTGTCCACCACTAGACTACACATGTTACTGCCCACCACTAGACTACACATGTTGCTGGCCACCACTAGACTATACATGTTACTGCCCACCAATAGACAACACATGTTACTACCCACCACTAGACTATACATGTTACTGCCCACCACTAGAATATACATGTTACTGCCCACTCCACATATTACTGCCCACCACTAGTCAACACATGTTACTGCCCACCACTAGACTACACATGTTACTGTCCACCACTAGACTATAGATGTTACTGCCCACAACTAGACTATACATGTTACTGTCCACCACTAGACTATACATGTTACTGCCCACCACTAGACAACACATGTTACTGTCCACCACTAGACTACACATGCTGCTGGCCACCACTAGACTACACATGTTAATGCCGACCACTAGTCTATACATGTTACTGCCCACCACTAGACTACACATGTTACTGCCCACCACTAGACTATACATGTTACTGCCCACCACTAGACAACACATGTTACTGTCCACCACTAGACTACACATGTTGCTGACCACCACTAGACTATACATGTTACTGCCCACCACTAGACAACACATGTTACTGTCCACCACTAGACTACACATGTTACTGCCCACCACTAGACTACACATGTTGCTGGCCACCACTAGACTATACATGTTACTGCCCACCAATAGACAACACATGTTACTACCCACCGCTAGACTATACATGTTACTGCCCACCACTAGAATATACATGTTACTGCCCACTCCACATATTACTGCCCACCACTAGTCAACACATGTTACTGCCCACCACTAGACTACACATGTTACTGCCCACCACTGGACTATACATGTTACTGCCCACCACTAGACTACACATATTACTGCCCACTACTAGACTACATGCGTTACTGCCAACCACTAGACAACACATGTTACTGCACACCACTGGACTATACATGTTACTGCCCACCACTAGACAATACATGTTACTGCCCACCACTAGACTATACATGTTACTGCCCACGACTAGACAACACATGTTAATGCCGACCACTAGACTATACATGTTACTGCCCATCACTAGACTACACATGTTACTGTCCACCACTAGACTATACATGTTACTGCCCACTCCACATATTACTGGCCACCACTAGACTATACATGTTACTGCCCACCACTAGACTACACATGTTACTGTCCACCACTAGACAACACATGTTACTGTCCACCACTAGACTACACATGCTGCTGGCCACCACTAGACTACACATGTTAATGCCGACCACTAGTCTATACATGTTACTGCCCACCACTAGACTACACATGTTACTGTCCACCACTAGACTACACATGTTGCTGGCCACCACTAGACTATACATGTTACTGCCCACCACTAGACAACACATGTTACTGTCCACCACTAGACTACACATGTTACTGCCCACCACTAGACTACACATGTTGCTGGCCACCACTAGACTATACATGTTACTGCCCACCAATAGACAACACATGTTACTACCCACCACTAGACTATACATGTTACTGCCCACCACTAGAATATACATGTTACTGCCCACTCCACATATTACTGCCCACCACTAGTCAACACATGTTACTGCCCACCACTAGACTACACATGTTACTGTCCACCACTAGACTATAGATGTTACTGCCCACAACTAGACTATACATGTTACTGTCCACCACTAGACTATACATGTTACTGCCCACCACTAGACAACACATGTTACTGCCCACCACTGGACTATACATGTTACTGCCCACCACTAGACTACACATGTTACTGCCCACCACTAGACTATACATGTTACTGTCCACCACTAGACTGTACATGTTACTGCCCACCACAAGACAACACATGTTACTGCACACCACTGGACTACACATGTTACTGCCCACCACTAGATTATACATGTTACTGCCCACCACTAGACAATACATGTTACTGCCCACCACTAGACTATACCAGTTACTTCTCACCACTAGACTATACAAGTTAATTCTGACAACTAGGCTATAGATGTTACTTCCCACCACTAGACAACACATGTTACTGCCCACCACTAGACAACACATGTTACTGCACACCACTGGACTATACATGTTACTGCCCACCACTAGATAATACATGTTACTGCCCACCACTAGACTATACATGTTACTGCCCACGACTAGACAACACATGTTAATGCCGACCACTAGACTATACATGTTACTGCCCACTCCACATAGTACTGCCCACCACTAGACTACACATGTTACTGTCCAACACTAGACTATACCAGTTACTTCTCACTACTAGACTATACATGTTAATGCCGACCACTAGACTATACAAGTTAATTCTG
The DNA here is from genome assembly GCF_901001165.1 of Salmo trutta. Taxonomy (NCBI): domain Eukaryota; kingdom Metazoa; phylum Chordata; class Actinopteri; order Salmoniformes; family Salmonidae; genus Salmo; species Salmo trutta. Next base: position 5,219,034 of record NC_042975.1, on the reverse strand, counting down.
ACCACTAGGCTATAGATGTTACTTCCCACCACTAGACAACACATGTTACTGCCCACCACTAGACTATACATGTTACTGCCCACTCCACATATTACTGCCCACCACTAGACAACACATGTTACTGCCCACCACTAGACTACACATGTTAGTGTCCACCACTAGACTATAGATGTTACTGTCCACCACTAGACAACACATGTTACTGCCCACCACTAGACTACACATGTTACTGCCCACTGCTAGACTACACATGTTACTGCCCACCACTAAACTACACATGTTACTGCCCACCACTAGACTGCACATTTTACTGCCCACCACTAGACTATACATGTTACTCCCCACCACTAGACTACACATGTTACTGCCCACCACTATACTACACATGTTACTGCCCATGTCACGCCCTGACCAGGTGAACTCTGCTATTTTGGTCAGGGTGTGGCATTTCTATATTTTATTTTCTATGTTTTGGTTATAGCCTTTCTTTGTGTTTTATTTCTATGTTGGGCTCGGGGGTGATTTCCCAATCAGACAGCTGTCGCTAGTGAAGTCTGATTGGGAATCACATTTAAGTTCCTTTTCCCCCACGATGTTTGTGGGTTGTTGTCTCTTTTTGTTTGAGCAGTAGCGATATGTTTATTCTCTGTTTTGACCGTGTTATTTCAGTCTGAAATAAATAACATGTGTTCGCTCCCAGCTGCGCCTTGGTCCACTTCTTCCTTCCTGCACGACGATCGTTACAGAACAACCCACTCAAGGACCAAGCAGCAGAGGAAGGAGCAGACGGCGTTCGAGTTGGACTGGCGGGAGAAGTGGACTTAGGAAGAAATTCTGGACGGGGCCGGACCTTGGCATCAGGCTGGGGATTATCAGCGCCCGCAGAGGGAAATTGAGGCAGCCAAGGCGGAGAGGCGATGGTACGAGGCCAGAGACGCGCTGAGGGAGAAGCACGAGAGGCACCCCCAAGAATTTTTTTGGGGGGGGCACACGGGTAGTTTGGCTAGGCGAAGGAAGAGCCGGAAGCCAGCTACCCGTGGTTATATGGAGGAGCGTATGAGGTGGGGAGCGCCATGTTTTGCTGAGAAGCGCACTATCTCACCCATACGCACGCACAGTCCGGTGCTACGCCTCCGAGGACCAGGCTACCCAACTCCCGCTCTACGCACGGCTACCATCAGGCCCCTGCACAGCCCAGTCTGCCCTGTACGAGCACTCCGCTCGTACAAGGATACTAGTTCCATCCAGCCAAGGCGGGTTGTGCAGGAGGTAAGATCTAGACCGGCTGTGCGCCTCCATAGCCCTGGGTTTCCAGCTCCTGTCTCTCGTGCGGACCCGGAAGTGCGTCCACCCAGTCCGACTCGTCCTGTTCCCGCTCCCCGCACTAAACAGCAAGTGCGTAAACCCAGCCTCGCCAGTCAACAGTCGTCGGAGCTGCCCGCCAGTCAACAGTCGTCGGAGCTGCCCGCCAGTCAACAGTCGTCGGAGCTGCCCGCCAGTCAACAGTCGTCGGAGCTGCCCGTCAGTCAACAGTCGTCGGAGCTGCCCGTCAGTCAACAGTCGTCGGAGCTGCCCGTCAGTCAACAGTCGCCGGAGTGGTCAGACTGCGCTGAACTGCCGGAGTGGCCAGACTGCGCTGAACTGCCGGAGTGGCCAGACTGCGCTGAACTGCCGGAGTGGCCAGACTGCCCTGAACTGCCGGAGTGGCCAGACTGCCCTGAACTGCCGGAGTGGCCAGACTGCCCTGAACTGCCGGAGTGGCCAGACTGCCCTGAACTGCCGGAGTGGCCAGACTGCCCAGACTGTCCCGAGTTGCCAGACTGCCCAGACTGTCCCGAGTTGCCAGACTGCCCAGACTGTCCCGAGTTGCCAGACTGCCCAGACTGTCCCGAGTTGCCAGACTGCCAGACTGTCCCGAGTTGCCAGACTGCCCAGACTGTCCCGAGTTGCCAGACTGCCCAGACTGTCCTGAGTTGCCAGACTGCCCAGACTGTCCCGAGTTGCCAGACTGCCCAGACTGTCCCGAGTTGCCAGACTGCCCAGACTGTCCCGAGTTGCCAGACTGTCCCGAGTTGTCCCGAGTTGCCAGACTGTCCCGAGTTGCCAGACTGTCCCAAGTTGCCAGACTGCCCCGAGTGCCCCGAACTGCCAGAGTGGCCCGACTGCCGGGAAAGGCCTGAACCGGAGCCACCTCCTGATATAGGTGGGTTGGGGAGGGGGGGTGTAGCAGAGTGCCGTCGTTGACGGCAGCCACCCTCCCTTCCCTCCCTTTAGTAGAGGGGAAATTTTGTTTTGTTGTTTGGGGTTGTTGTTTTTGTTTTGTGTTTTGTTTTTCCGGGGTTAGCACCTTTAAGGGGGGGGTACTGTCACGTCCTGGCCAGTATAAGGGTTAATTAGTATTGTAGTTTGGTCAGGACGTGACAGAGGGTATTTGTTTTATGTGGTTCAGGGTGGTGTGTTTGGTTAAGGGGTGTTTGATTTAGTATTTCCGGGGTTTTGGTTTATAGTCTGTTTATGTATTTCTATGTCTAGTCTGGTGAGTGTGTTTCTATGTTGGTTAATTGGGGTTGGGACTCTCAGTTGAAGGCAGGTGTTGTCTATCTGCCTTTGATTGAGAGTCCCATATATAAGGGTGTGTTTGTGTTTGTGATTTGTGGGTGATTGTTCTGTGTTCAGCCCTAGGCTTTGCCAGACTGTTTGTTGTTCGTTCGTTTGTTAGTTCTAGTGGTTTTGTTATTTTGTATTCAGTTGTTTTTTGAAAATAATCATTTAAGATGAGCATACACGTACCTGCTGCATTTTGGTCCTCTTTCACCGACGACAACTGCGACAGCCCACCACTAGACTACACATGTTACTGCCCACCACTAGACTACACATGTTACTTCCCACCACTAGTCTATACATGTTACTTCCCACCACTAGACTATACATGTTACTTCCCACCACTAGACTATACATGTTACTGCCCACCACTAGACTACACATGTTACTGCCCACCACTAGACTACACATGTTACTTCCCACCACTAGTCTATACATGTTACTTCCCACCACTAGACTACACATGTTACTTCCCACCACTAGACTACACATGTTACTTCCCACCACTAGACTACACATGTTACTTCCCACAACTAGACTACACATGTTACTGCCCACCACTAGACTATACATGTTACTGCCCACCACTAGACAACACATGTTACTGCCCACCACTATACTACACATGTTACTGCCCACCACTAGTCTATACATGTTACTTCCCACCACTAGACTATACATGTTACTGCCCACCACTATACTACACATGTTACTGCCCACCACTAGTCTATACATGTTACTTCCCAGCACTAGACTACACATGTTACTTCCCACCACTAGACTACACATGTTACTGCCCACCACTAGACTATAGTAATATGTATTGTCTAGTGGTGGACGTTAACTGACTCTAGCCCGACCAGCACCGCTCTGGGAGGTCCTGAAAGTGAATGGAGGTAGGGTTAGGAGTCTCAGGTGTGTTCAGGCTGGCCGTGTTGCCACTGGAGATACAGCTGTGGATTGATCTGATGACGAGTAAAGACAAGATGGAGATGTGGACAGACTGGGAGAAGAGACCTCTGACCTATTCTCTACCTTGAAAAGTCTGGTAGTCAAAAGTCACAGTGAGACTTATTAAAAAAACAAACCTTCTCTTAAGTCTGACCATGGTTGGGGCGACAGGTAGCCTATTGGTTTGACTGCTGAGCCAGTAACCCGAAAGGTTGCTGAATTGAATCCCTGAGCTGACAAGGTAAAAATATGTCGTTCTGCCCCTGAACAAGGTAGTTAACCCACTCTTCCCCGGTAGGCCGTCATTGTAAATAAGAATGTGTTCTTAACTGACTTGCCTAGTTAAAAAAATGGTACCTGAAACAATGAAACCTTACTATGTGAGTGTGAATGCCTCTGAACGTGTATATTTCAATGTGTCTGTACAACGTGTCCTTCACACAAATCAAACAGAGGTCATATGTAGGTCCACTGATGTGTGAAGACAGAGAATACCCATAGAGAAATGCCAAGTTACCTCTGCCCTGGGTCTACCTCACAATCACTGTTTGATGTTCTGGATGAGAGCCTCTGTTTGCTCATTCTAGCTGCAGCCTGACGCTGGGAAAGACCTGCCCTTTGTAAGTACCACAGGTTGTGTCATGTCTGACTGCTGTGTATCACCTGAGGTATAGATACATTGTCCATACGGTGGGTGTGGGTACAGTAAACACACTCACTGGCTTGGCTGGCCCACACATTATCAGGGGAAGTGTAAAGACAATGTACTGGATAGATCATTCAAATATGAATCATCAACATAAGCATGGTCAAAAATAACATACTTTATGCATTATGTTGGATTATAACAGGAAACAATGGAAGTGATAATTCTATTTCTTACCTTTTGTTTACTTGAAAGAGGATTTTTTTGAACATATACAGTGTGTTTTTTGATCAAATAAAACGGGTTTTGAAACGAGAAGCTGAAAAAATAAAAAAATAAAAAACTCACCTAAATTATGGAATGAAAAACAGTGACATTGAACATCACGGCTTCACTCCAAGTAAAACAAAACACTTTATCTCCCTTGGACTTATTTCACCTTATGGCTGCTTTCTTCCAGCCTAGCTCCAGCCTTTATGTATTCTCCATGCGTAGCAATCCATCCGGATCCACCCAGGGGTCCATATGCATGTAAGAGACTCCCATGGGAGAGACGTCAACAAGGGATCTAGACCAGGCCAATTACTTCCTGGATGCTCCCCAGTCACTACACCACATACATGTGGAGCAGCCTGGTAATGGATATGTATGTATCACACAAAGACCTGTGACTTTCCTGGGTGCCTGTTTCTTAGCCTGCTTTGCATTGTGGGGATTTGTCCATCCAGGGATGGGCTTGTTTAATAAAGACATCAAAGAGAGAGGGGGGTTCATGTTCTGGGTCTGTCACCCAACAGACAGAGATTTTCAATTTCTGGGTCTCTTACCTGACAGACAGAGATTTTCATTTTCTAGGTCTGTCACCTGACAGACAGAGATTTTCATGTTCTGGGTCTGTCACCTGACAGACAGAGATTTTCATGTTCTGGGTCTGTCACCTGACAGACAGAGATTTTCCCATTCTGGGTCTGTCACCTGACAGACAGAGATTTTCATGTTCTGGGTTCCATCTGACAGACAGACACAGACAGACAGACTGTGAGAGCGGAGCACTTCATTTAGACAGGCTGAGACAGCCTGAGACTGGCTGAGACAGCCTGAGATTGGCTGAGACAGGCTGAGACTGGCTGAGACTGGCTGAGACTGGCTGAGACAGGCTGAGACTGGCTGAGACAGGCTGAGACTGGCTGAGACAAGATGAGACAGGCTGAGGAGACAGGCTGAGACTGGCTGAGACAGGCTGAGACAGCCTGAGACTGGCTGAGACAGGCTGAGACAGCCTGCGACAGCCTGAGACTGGCTGAGACAGGCTGAGGAGACTGGCTGAGACTGGCTGAGACTGGCTGAGACTGGCTGAGGAGACAGGCTGAGGACACAGGCTGAGGAGACAGGCTGAGGAGACAGGCTGAGACTGGCTGAGGAGACAGGCTGAGGAGACAGGCTGAGACAGGCTGAGACAACCTGAGAGGCTGAGACTGGCTGAGGAGACAGGCTGAGGAGACAGGCTGAGGAGACAGGCTGAGACTGGCTGAGGAGACAGGCTGAGACGGGCTGAGACAGGCTGAGACAGGTTGAGACTGGCTGAGACAGCCTGAGTCAGCCGGAGACTGGCTGAGACAGGCTGAGGAGACAGCCTGAGACTGGCTGAGACAGGCTAAGGATACAGGCTGAGACTGGCTGAGACTGGCTGAGACAGGCTGAGACTGGCTGAGACAGGCTGAGACTGGCTGAGAAAGGCTGAGACTGGCTGAGACAGGCTGAGACAGGCTGAGACTGGCTGAGACTGGCTGAGACAGCCTGAGACTGGCTGAGACTGGCTGAAACAGCCTGAGACTGGCTGAGACTGGCTGAAACAGCCTGAGACAGGCTGAGACTGGCTGAGACTGGCTGAGACTGGCTGAGAAAGCCTGAGACTGGCTGAGACTGGCTGAGACAGGCTGAGACAGGCTGAGACTGACTGAAACAGCCTGAGACTGGCTGAGACAGGCTGAGACTGGCTGAGACTGGCTGAGACAGCCTGAGACTGGCTGAGACAGGCTGAGACTGGCTGAGGAGACAGGCTGAGGAGACAGGCTGAGACTGGCTGAGGAGACAGGCTGAGACAGGCTGAGACTGGCTGAGGAGACAGGCTGAGACTGGCTGAGACAGGCTGAGGAGACAGGCTGAGACTGGCTGAGGAGACAGGCTGAGACTGGCTGAGACAGGCTGAGGAGACAGGTTGAGACTGGCTGAGACAGGCTGAGGAGACAGGCTGAGACTGGCTGAGACTGGCTGAAACAGCCTGAGACTGGCTGAGACGGGCTGAGACGGGCTGAGACAAGCTGAGACTGGCTGAGACTGGCTGAAACAGCCTGAGGCAGCCTGAGACAGGCTGAGACAGGCTGAGACAGGCTGAGACTAGCTGAGACTAGCTGAGACTAGCTGAGACTGGCTGAGACAGGCTGAGGAGACAGGCTGAGACTGGCTGAGACAGGCTGAGGAGACAGGCTGACAGGCTGAGGACACAGGCTGAGGAGACAGGCTGAGGAGACAGGCTGAGACTGGCTGAGGAGACAGGCTGAGGAGACAGGCTGAGACAGGCTGAGACAGGCTGAGACAACCTGAGAGGCTGAGACTGGCTGAGGAGACAGGCTGAGGAGACAGGCTGAGGAGACAGGCTGAGACTGGCTGAGGAGACAGGCTGAGACGGGCTGAGACAGGCTGAGACAGGTTGAGACTGGCTGAGACAGCCTGAGTCAGCCGGAGACTGGCTGAGACAGGCTGAGGAGACAGCCTGAGACTGGCTGAGACAGGCTAAGGATACAGGCTGAGACTGGCTGAGACTGGCTGAGACTGGCTGAGACAGGCTGAGACTGGCTGAGACAGGCTGAGACTGGCTGAGACAGGCTGAGACTGGCTGAGACAGGCTGAGACAGGCTGAGATTGGCTGAGACTGGCTGAGACAGCCTGAGACTGGCTGAGACTGGCTGAAACAGCCTGAGACTGGCTGAGACTGGCTGAAACAGCCTGAGACAGGCTAAGACTGGCTGAGACTGGCTGAGACTGGCTGAGAAAGCCTGAGACTGACTGAAACAGCCTGAGACTGGCTGAGACAGGCTGAGACTGGCTGAGACTGGCTGAAACAGCCTGAGACTGGCTGAGACTGGCTGAGACTGGCTGAGGAGACAGGCTGAGGAGACAGGCTGAGACTGGCTGAGGAGACAGGCTGAGACAGGCTGAGACTGGCTGAGGAGACAGGCTGAGACTGGCTGAGACAGGCTGAGGAGACAGGCTGAGGAGACAGGCTGAGGGGACAGGCTGAGACTGGCTGAGGAGACAGGCTGAGACTGGCTGAGACAGGCTGAGGAGACAGGTTGAGACTGGCTGAGACAGGCTGAGGAGGCAGGCTGAGACTGGCTGAGACTGGCTGAAACAGCCTGAGACTGGCTGAGACGGGCTGAGACGGGCTGAGACAAGCTGAGACTGGCTGAGACTGGCTGAAACAGCCTGAGGCAGCCTGAGACAGGCTGAGACAGGCTGAGACTAGCTGAGACTAGCTGAGACTAGCTGAGACTGGCTGAGACAGGCTGAGGAGACAGGCTGAGACTGGCTGAGACAGGCTGAGGAGACAGGCTGAGACTGGCTGAGACTGGCTGAGACAGGCTGAGACTAGTTGAGACAGTCTGAGACTGGCTGAGACTGGCTGAGACAGGCTGAGACAGGCTGAGACTGACTGAAACAGCCTGAGACTGGCTGAGACAGCCTGAGACAGGCTGAGACTGGCTGAGACAGGCTGAGACTGGCTGAGACTGGCTGAGACTGGCTGAGACAGGCTGAGACTGGCTGAGGAAACAGGCTGAGGAGACAGGCTGAGACTGGCTGAGGAGACAGGCTGAGACAGGCTGAGACTGGCTGAGGAGACAAGCTGAGACTGGCTGAGACAGGCTGAGGAGACAGGCTGAGGAGACAGGCTGAGGAGACAGGCTGAGGAGACAGGCTGAGGGGACAGGCTGAGGGGACAGGCTGAGACTGGCTGAGGAGACAGGCTGAGGGGACAGGCTGAGACTGGCTGAGGAGACAGGTTGAGACTGGCTGAGACAGGCTGAGGAGACAGGCTGAGACGGGCTGAGACGGGCTGAGACAAGCTGAGACTGGCTGAGACAGCCTGAGACTGGCTGAGACTGGCTGAAACAGCCTGAGGCAGCCTGAGACAGGCTGAGACAGGCTGAGACAGGCTGAGACTAGCTGAGACAGCCTGAGACTGGCTGAGACAGGCTGAGGAGACAGGCTGAGACTGGCTGAGACAGGCTGAGGAGACAGGCTGAGACTGGCTGAGACTGGCTGAGACAGGCTGAGGAGACTGGCTGAAACAGCCTGAGACAGGCTGAGACAGGCTGAGACAGGCTGAGACTGGCTGAGACAGGCTGAGACAGGCTGAGACAGGCTGAGACTGGCTGAGACAGCCTGAGACTGGCTGAGACAGCCTGAGACTGGCTGAGGAGACAGGCTGAGGAGACAGGCTGAGGATACTGGCTGAGGAGACTGGCTGAGGAAACTGGCTGAGGAGACAGGCTGAGACAGGCTGAGACTGGCTGAGACTGGCTGAGACAGGCTGAGAATCAGAGTATCTTCCGAATGATCAAAATCTGTAATTGTTTTTGTTTTTTTACTGTAGGCTGAATGACTGATTTCAATTTATTCGACATATTTAAAATGAACATAGAGTTGCCTCAGCCATTTGAGTACAACAATACATACATAAAAAAAATTGATAGATTATGCCAGTATATGGAAAGATACAGACGTTTCCAATGCACGTTCAAAGTAAAAAAAACATCTCCCAAATCATTGGATGATGTTTGATGTTTGGGTGGTATAATGTTACTAGAGCACAGCTCATACCTCATATTATATTTGCAGCGCAGCGCGTGTTGACAGGGACTGTTGGGACAGGCATACGTTGCCTCTACACAGCCACATCATTAAGGAGGAAAGGGAAAGGGGGATACCTAGTAAGTTGTACAACTGAATGCATTCAACTGAAATGTGTCTTCCCCATTTAACCCAACCCCTCTGAATCAGAGAGGTGCGGAGGGCTGCCTTAATCGACATCCACGTCTTCGGGTGCCCGGGAACAGTTTGGTTAACTGCCTTGCTCAGGGGCAGAACGACAGATTTTATTTTTACCTTGTCAGCTCGGGGATTCGATCCAGCAACCTTTCGGTTAGGATTTCTCTCACCATCAAGTAATCGAGTGTATTAATAGAAAGTCAATGCAATGCATCTATCTCTAGACCAATCATATCCCCTACCCTTAACTCTTATCTCCAAAACACTTCTTGAAATGAATTGCTTTTACTGAAACTGAGAGATGATCTGATATTGACAAGCACTCATTTTGGAAAGTCTGGATGAGTAGCTGGTTAGATAGTTTATATGTAAAGTAAGCCTATAATGACCTTTGAACCAGGCCACCCTTGTAAAAGAGATCTTCAGACCTCAATGTGACTTCCTGGTTAAATAAAGGGTCAATAAAGGTACAACAACAACAACAAAATCACACCAAAAAAATGTGAGTTATGCCTAAATGTGTAAAGTAAGGATTCAGCCCCTTTGGTCAGAAGGCCAACCAAAGGAGTCCTAACCCTAACCAGGAGAGTCCTAACCCTAACCAGGGCAGTCATAACCTTAACCAGTGGAGTCCTGAGCTCTTACTAAAGACATGGGTAAACAAAGGTGCTACTACGGTGCTGGTCGGGCTAGAGTCAGCCTGCTGTGGAGAATCTGTAATGGAGGTGAGTTTACTTTAGCATAGGAACACCCTAGAGGACAGCGGGCCATCCAACGCCCTGCACCGTACTTCTGCAGCAGGAAATCTGATCAACTCTGTGTCTGCTCCCTAAATGGAACACTATCCACACAGTACTTCTGACCAGAGTCCTACGGGCCCTGGTCTAAAGTAGTGCACTATATAGGGAATAGGGGCCCTGGTCTAAAGTAGTGCACTATATATAGGGAATAGGGGCCCTGGTCTAAAGTAGTGCACTATATATAGGGAATAGGGGCCCTGGTCTAAAGTAGTGCACTATATATAGGGAAT
>NC_042975.1:5163754-5203754 GCF_901001165.1 Salmo trutta | reverse complement strand
ACCTTGTGAAGATGCTGGAGGAAACCGTTACAAAAGTATCTATATCCACAGTCAACGAGTCCTATATCAACATAACCCGAAAGGCCGCTCAGCAAGGATGATGCCACTGCTCCAAAACTGCCATAAAAAAGCCAGACTACGGTTTGCAACGGCACATGGGGACAAAGATCGTACTTTTTGGAGAAATGTCCTCTGGTCTGATTAACAAAAATAGAACTGTTTGGCCATAATGACCTTCGTTATGTCTGGAGGAAAAAGGGGGAGGCTTGCAAGCCGAAGAACACCATCCCAACTGTGAAGCACGGGGGTGGCAGCATAATGTTGTGGGGGTGCTTTGCTGCAGGAGGGACAAGTGCACTTCACAAAATAGATGGTATCATGAGGGAGGGAAATTATGTGGCTATATTGAAGCAACATCTCAAGACATCAGTCAGGAAGTTAAAGCTTGGTCGCTAATGAGTCTTCCAAATGGACAATGACCCCAAGCATACTTCCAAAGTTGTGGCAAAATGGCTTAAGGACAACAAAGTCAAGGTACTGGAGTGGCCATCACAAAGCCCTGACCTCAATCCTGTAGAAAATTTGTGGGCAGAACTGAAAAAGTGTGTGCGTGCAAGGAGGCCTACAAACCTGACTCAGTTACACCAGCTCTGTCAGGAGGAATGGGCCAAAATTCACCCAACTTATTGTGGGAAGCTTGTGGAAGGCTACCCGACATGTTTTACCCAAGTTAAACAATTTAAAGGCAATGCTACCAAATACTAATTGAGTGTATGTAAACTTCTGACCCACTGGGAATGCTGAAATAAATCATTCTCTCTACTATTATTCTGACATGTCACATTCTTAAAATAAAGTGGTGATCCTAACTGACCTAAGATAGGGAATTTTTACTAGAATTAAATGTCAGGAATTGTGAAAAACTGAGTTTAAATGTATTTAGCTAAGGTGTATGTAAACTTCCGACTTCAACTGTATTTGGCTATGGTGTATGTAAACTTCCGACTTCAACTGTATGTATTCCAATTGTCCAGATGGGATAGGGCAGTGTGCAGTGTGATAGCGATTGCGTCAACTTTGGACCTGTTGGGGCGGTATGCAAACTGAAGTGGGTCTTGGGTGGCCAGTAAGGTGGAGGTGATATGATCCTTGACTAGTCTCTCAAAGCACTTCATGGTGACAGTGAGTGCTACAGGTGGGTAGTCATTTAGTTCAGGTATCTTTGCCTTCTTGGGTACAGACATTTTTTTTGCCATCTTGAAGCATGTGGGCACAACAAACTGGGATAGGGAGAGATTGAATATGTCCTTAAACACACCAGCCAACTGGTCTGTGCATGCTCTGAACACGTGGCTAGGGATGACGTCTGGGCCAGCAGTTTGCAAGGGTTAACACGTTTAAATGTTTTACTCGCGTCAGCAATGGAGAAGGAGGGGGGGTGGCGCAGTTCTTGTTAGCGGGCCACGATGGTGGTACTGTATTATCCTCAAAGCGGGCAAAGAAGGTGTTTAGTTTGTCTGAACGCGTGACGTCGGTGTCCGTGACGTGGCTGGTTTTATTTTTGTGGTCCGTGATTTCCCGTAGACCCTGCCACATACGTCTCGTGTCTGAGTCGTCGAATTGCGTCTCCACCTTGTCACTGTACCGGCATTTTGCTTGTTTGATTGCCTTGCGGAGGGAATAACTACACTGTTTATATTCAGCCATATTCCTCGACCTCTTTCCATGGTTACATGCGGTGGTTTGCGCTTTCAGTTTTGAGCAAATGCCGCCATCCATCCACGGTTCTAGTTAGGGTAGGTTTTAATAGTCGCAGTGGGTACAACATCTCCAATGCACTTCTTTATAAATTCACTCACCGAGTCAGCGTATAGGTCGATGTTGTTCTCTGAAGCTGACCGGAACATATTCCAGTCCGCGTGATCAAAACAATCTTGAAACGTGGCTTCCGATTAGTCAGAACCACGTTGAATGGTTCTCGTCACTGGTGCATCCTGTTTGAATTTCTGCCTTTAAGACGGTACGAGTAAAATGGCGTCGTGGTCGGATTTGTCGAAGGGAGGGCGGGGGAGGGCTTTGTATGCATCGCGGAAGTTAGAGTAGCAGTGGTCGAGTGTATTACCACTGTGCGTAGTGCAAAAATTATGCTGATAGAATTTAGGTAGCCTTGTTCTCAAATTTTCTTTGTTAAAATCCCCAGTTACAATAAATGCAGTCTCAGGATATATGGTTTCCAGTTTACATAGAGTCCAGTGAAGTTCCTTGAGGGCCATCATGGTGTCTGCTTGAGGGGGAATGTACACAGCTGTGACTATAACTGACAAGAATTCTCTTGGTAGGTAAAATGGATGGCATTTCATTGTAAGGAACTCTAGGTCGGGTGAGCAGAAGGACTTGAGTTCCTGTATATTGTTATGATTACACCATGAGTCGTTAATCATGAAGCATACACCCCCGCCCTTCCTCTTCCCAGAGAGGTGTTTATCTCTGTTGGTGCGATGCATGGAGAAGCCCGGTGGCTGAATGATTCCGACAACATATCCCGAGAGAGCCATGTTTCTGTGAAACAGAGATTGTTACAATCGCTGGTGTCTTTCTGGAAGGCAACCCTTGCTCGAATTTCATCTACCTTGTTGGCAAGAGACTGGACATTGGCGAGTAGTATACTCGGGAGCAGTGTGCGATGTGCATGTCCACGGAGCCTGACCTGGAGGCCGCACCGTCTGCCCCTACTGCGGTGCCGTTGTTTTGGGTCGGCTACTTTGATTAGATCCATTGTCCTGGGTGGTGGTCCGAACCGAGGATCTGCTTCGGGAAAGTCGTATTCCTGGGTGTAATGTTAGTAAGTTGACGTTGCTCTTATAATATAATGTTACGAATTTGCAAAACATAGGATATGCTATGAATTTTAGCTAGGTGGCTAGGTGGCTAGGTGGCTAACGTTAGCTAGCTAGCTAACATTAGCTAAGCTAAGGGTTAGGTTTAGGGGTTAGGTTAAAGGGTTAGGGAAAAGGTTAGCTAAAATGATTAAGGTTAGGGTTAGGGTTAGCTAACATGCTAAATAGTTGCAAATTAGCGAAAAAGTCGTAAGTAGTTTAAAAGTTGATAATGCTAACGTTGTCCACGATGAGATTCGAACTCGCAACCTTTTGGCTCATCCATCCGCCCCGACCAATCACACTAAGTTCATTTTTGCCCTAAGTAACCATCTGTTTTATGTAAACATACCAAACATAAGATATTCATTTGAATGTACCGGATTCACGTTTGCTGTGTTTTGTCTAGTCTATGAGACCAGCCTGCTCGGAGACGAGAAGGCCTATCTCTTCACCTGTGGTTAATATAAAGTCCAACACAAAGCTTATTACGACATCGAACCTATACCTCATTCCTTTAAGCCTTATAATCTCCTATTGTTTTAATGGTGAGCCCAGTACATTTACACAGTACAATCAGAACAGGTGTTGGAGTAGAATACGGTGTTTCCTGTAATGAATACACCGTTAAACACCAACGAAACATGAGCGACCATCATTTAAACCCACTGAATATTCTGTTTTTCTTTTTACAACCATTTAACAGATGATTTTCCTTTAACTGAGTTTGTTAGTTTGACAGTTTGTACTTGTGACTCACAAATCACCAGAGACCTTGACGATAACAATGCATGCCCAGCCAAGCTGAACGTGACTCAGTGAGATGGAGAGATGTGCCAACACGATAGATGGTTAGATGAGCAGCTCTTTAGAGGCTGTACAGGTGAATCTATGGGTGGAGTCCCAAGTTCAGGTCTAGCTGACTCTGGCCACTGGACCTGGTCTGGTCTCTGAGGTGATGTGAGGTGGTGTGAAAGGGACGGAGACGTCGGAGAGAGGAGGTTAAGGCATCTGTCAGGCTAACAGAGGGCAGATGGCTGGTCCTGTGACTGACAACCTATTGGTAGACACAATCAGGTTTTACCTGTCTGAGGCGAAAGCCCAGAGGGGGTGATCTCTAACAGCAGCATTTCAAGAGACCTGTCCTTTCACTACGACTACGCTAAACAACCATTCCACCTACTGTCTGATGTTGTGTGGTTGGCTGTTGTCACAGCAATGACTGACAGGTGACCCCGTGGGGCAATATGTCATGCAGAGAGAAAGATGGCAGACAGGAGGAGTGGAGGAACAGAGGGAAAGACAGAAGATACAGTCATAATTAGTAGGCGTTTACCTCCTCTACTTAACCTTAACAAGACAGTCTGGAGATAAAAGGGACATTCCACGAAATGTAACTTGGTGAAAAAAAAACGTTGTTATTTTACTTAATTTGTATATTTTGCCATGAAGAGCACATGTTCAACATAAAGTTACAGGGTCGACCTGTAACAAGGTTGACTGTAAACAGGGTTGACGGTAAACAGGGTTGACGGTTTCATCTTAAATCAGCCATTAATTGCCTTGTTGTGTGAAACAGGGAGGGTCTTTCAGGAATGCAAGCTTCACAATTTTCTTTAGAAATGGTTAAAATATTTCTAGCCTGTCTATCTATGAGTAACATGGTTGACATGTTATGCTTGACACATTCAGTATCCAACCACAAAATACCAGAAAATGTCTTAAAACAAATCATTAATCACATTAAATAAATAATAATCGCCAGAAATGACTTTGTCAAAGCAAACAAAATAACTATAGGACTTAAAAATGAGGGTGAAAACTGTTGGGGTCAAATGGGTTAAAATCTTAAATTAAGTAAATACAGATGTAGGATCTTAATTTGATCACCCTGTTGTTGCAGGAAATGTCCAAACTTGTGGCGTATTCATGGTTTAAAAAGGCTGCTAAGTTTGTAATTTCCACTTTAAAATACCAGGCTTGATTTGCTGTAACTAAAAATGTATCAATCCCTACAAAAATGTCCAACTCTTTTCTCTGTATACATAAATGATGTCGCTCTTGCTGCTGGTGAATCTCTGATCCACCCCTACGCAGACGACACCATTCTGTATACTTCTGGCCCTTCTTTGGACACTGTGTTAACAACCCTCCAGACGAGCTTCAATGCCATTCAACTCTCCTTCCGTGGTCTCCAACTGCTCCTAAACACAAGTAAAACTAAATGCATGCTCTTCAACCGATCACTGCCTGCACCTGCCCGCCCGTCCAGCATAACTTCTCTGGACGGTTCTAACTTAGAATTTGTGGACAACTACAAATACCTAGGTGTCTGGTTAGACTGTAAACTCTCCTTCCAGACTCACATCAATCATCTCCAATCCAAAGTGAAATCTAGAATTGGCTTCCTATTTCGCAACAAAGCATCCTTCACTCATGCTGCCAAACATACCCTCGTAAAACTGACCATCCTACCAATCCTCGACTTCGGCGATGTCATTTACAAAATAGCCTCCAATACCCTACTCAACAAGCTGGATGCAGTCTATCACAGTGCCATCCGTTTTGTCACCAAAGCCCCATATACTACCCACCACTGCGACCTGTACGCTCTCGTTGGCTGGCCTTCGCTTCATAATCGTCGCCAAACACATTGGCTCCAGGTCATCTACAAGACCCTGCTAGGTAAAGTCCCCCCTTATCTCCGCTCACTGGTCACCATAGCAGCACCCACCTGTAGCACGCGCTCCAGCAGGTATATCTCTCTGGTCACCCCTAAAGCCAACTCCTCCTTTGGTCGTCTCTCCTTCCAGTTCTCTGCTGCCAATGACTGGAACGAACTTCAAAAATCTCTGAAACTGGAAATACTTATCTCCCTCACTAGCTTTAAGCACCAGCTGTCAGAGCAGCTCACAGATCACTGCACCTGTACATAGCCCATCTATAATTTAGCCCAAACTACTACCTCTTCCCCTACTGTATTTATTTATTTTATTTATTTTGCTCCTTTGCACCATATTATTTATATTTTAACTTTGAACTTTCTTCAAACTACAAATCTACCATTCCAGTGTTTTTCTTGCTATACTTTATTTACTTTGCCACCATGGCATTTTTTTTGCCTTTACCTCCCTTATCTCACATCATTTGCTCACATTGTATATAGTCTTATTTTTTTTTGTACTGCATCATTGATTGTATGTTGTTTTACTCCATGTGTAACTCTGTTGTTGTATGTTGTCGAACTGCTTTGCTTTATCTTGGCCAGGTCGCAATTGTAAATGAGAACTTGTTCTCAACTTGCCTACGTGGTTAAATAAAGGTGAAATAAATAAATAAATATTCATTATAATCCAGACAATAATTCATATTTCCTTTTGCTGCAGGATTATTTTCTTGCTGTGAAAAACTGGTCTAATTAAGATCCTACACCTGTGTGCTAATAGAGGCACATATCAAAAGAGAATTTAATATCCCAAGTGGCTAAACTCCCTGTGTGGGAGACGTAGCTAACATGCTTACTACACTGCAAAATACATTTACACATACATGTTATTCAATCATTTCATCCAAACTGCTTGCGAGCGTCTGCGTAGGCAGGCGCTAAAATACAACTTGGTTCTATTTTTGATGTTTGACTCACCGCAAGTCCCGCCTTTCCCATCTCCTCATTGGTTCTTAGGAGCATATACCCACGTGGGTGATTAAAAGATGAACTGAAGTCCACACTCTAGTCCAGTTGGTGGTGGTAATGCATCTTAA
The DNA here is from genome assembly GCF_901001165.1 of Salmo trutta. Lineage (NCBI taxonomy): Eukaryota > Metazoa > Chordata > Actinopteri > Salmoniformes > Salmonidae > Salmo > Salmo trutta. The sequence continues at coordinate 5,197,116 of NC_042975.1, read as the reverse complement.
AGTTGGTTGCCAACCGACAAATAAAGTCCACAGAAGTTTCCCCTTTAATCGGTGGATTAATTGTCGGAGTAGAGAAACACACGATTTTGTGTGACTCAAAATTCTACAAAGATCCAGAAAAAAAATGGACCTTGTGCATTTCAGGTAAAACAACAACCCAATGTTTATATCCCAGGTCAAATTATCTAGCAACAGCAACAGCTAGCTAAATAAATGTCCATGAATGTTTTCATGCGTTTTGACTTGTCCCCATAATTAAGATAGTTGGTTCAAAGTAAATTTTGATATTTCAACCTGCGTGTCCTGATCACGTCTCATGTGGGTGGAGAAAAACAAGATGGCGCTGGCTTGGTGTAGTCAATATGTAAGGGCTACATCCGAAATAGCACCTTATTCCCTGTGTAGTACACTACTTGTGACTAGAGTCCATAGAAAGTAGTGCACTAAATAGGGCTTTGGTTCAAAAGTAGTGCACTACATAGGGAATATGGTGCCATTTGGGACATAACCAAGGACTTGACCACATAAAAAAAAATACTACAGTACTTACTATAGAATTATGTAGTAAACTTTAGTATGCTGTGGAATAGTATACTACAGTTTCCCTCGATTATGTGTAGTACTTCCTATAGAATGTTATAGTGTACTGTAGAATACTAACCCTAACCCATTTACCCAACCTCCCACATTTGTGCAGCCAGGTAGGATCCTCGTGCCAAAACATTCCCGCTTGGTTCAAGCTTGGGCCAGGCGGACTGAGCTGGGCTGTCATTTGTCTCTCATCACATCCTGCTACCATGATGCACCACACCAAGGGATATACATAAAACATTCACCACCGCACTTCGTTTACGCCCACTTCCATAATGTAAACACAGTGATGGTGTAAAATGTACTATAAATCTTTCAGAGTGGAAATTATTTGAGGCCCGGTGGGCAGATTTCACCAAACAATTCCTAAATGAGAGGAATCCTGTTAGTAATTGTCAAGGCAACAACTAAAGACATGGTGGTTTAATATTTTTGGAGAGAAATATGAAATGAACCGCAGTGCCCATAAAGTGGACTGGAGGCGGTAAACCTTTGAAGTAGGTGTTTTTGAAAACTTCTGTGTCCACTTCAAGGACTACGGAGCAGCACCCTAGTGCATACAGAAAGAGTACTACAGTACTTGTAGTAGCAGTGGTTCGTTGGCAAAAAAAAAAAAAGAACTGAATCTTTTCTTTCGGCAAGATGAGAGTGAGAACCTTGTTTTGACTACCAGCCGTGAGAGACTTGTTTCCTGCCATTGAGAAGGTTCGTGTGTGTTTATACAGTAGGGTTAAGAGTGTCAGTCTCACATCCTTCACTGTTATTACAGTTTCAAAAGCTTGTCTCTGACACTGACTCTGTGACAAACAGGCAGACCATTTGGTCGGAGGTATAGAGAGTTAGAGAGAGACAGTGAGGACTCCTCCGACATGTTTTATTTTGGCTGGAGATCTAGAGAGTTAGAGACACAGTGAGGACTCCTCCGACATGTTTTCGTGCCCCGCCTGCCATTCAGAGGCGTTGAACTCGCGCTAAACTGTTGGGGAAGTTATTATACCATTGAATGGCTTGAGGACGAACAGGGCCTATTCAACGAGATCCATTGAGACAAATGGAAACTGAGTAAGCAAAGTCGAAAAGGATTTGTTTGATATATCAATGAATTTTGAGGTTATGCAGACCATTTCAACTGCCACGCCCCCTTACCAAGGTATTTGACATATGTACTGGGTGTGGAGCCTCTCTCACAAAATAATAGCACTGGACTGAAAAGGCTATCGTAACATGTTGAGGGGGTGGAAATATTCACACATGCGTGTGTGTGTGTGTGTGTGTGCGTGTATGTGTGCGTGTGCGTGTGTGTGTGTGTGCGTGTGTGTGTGCGTGTGCGTGTGTGTGTGTGTGCGTGTATGTGTGCGTGTGCGCGTGTGCGTGCGTGTGTGTGTGCAATGTGCGTGTGTGTGTGTGCGTGTGTATGTGTGTGTGTGTGTGTGTGTGTGTGTGTGTCACTGATTAACAAAGAGCAGCGCTAAACAACTACCCTGGCTATTGTCACTATTATCGTACTGCAGGGAGAGGACCACATTCTCTGGTTCATACTGTATGTGGTTCATACTGTGATCTGCTACAGACACTCTGCTACTGTGATCTGCTACAGATAACACCCTTACCGTAATGTCACTACTTCTGTCTCGATAACACCCTTACCGTAATGTCACTACTTCTGTCTCGATAACACCCTTACCGTAATGTCACTACTTCTGTCTCGATAACACCCTTACCGTAATGTCACTACTTCTGTCTAGATAACACCCTTACCGTAATGTCACTACTTCTGTCTAGATAACACCCTTACCGTAATGTCACTACTTCTGTCTAGAGAACACCCTTACCGTAATGTCACTACTTCTGTCTCGATAACACCCTTACCGTAATGTCACTACTTCTGTCTAGATATCACCCTTACCGTAATGTGACTACTTCTGTCTCGATAACACCCTTACCGTAATGTCACTACTTCTGTCTAGATAACACCCTTACCGTAATGTCACTACTTCTGTCTCGATATCACCCTTACCGTAATGTCACCTCTTCTGTCTAGATAACACCCTTACCGTAATGTCACTACTTCTGTCTAGATAACACCCTTACCGTAATGTCACTACTTCTGTCTAGATAACACCCTTACCGTAATGTCACTACTTCTGTCTAGATAACACCCTTACCGTAATATCACTACTTCTGTCTAGATAACACCCTTACCGTAATGTCACTACTTCTGTCTAGATAACACCCTTACCGTAATGTCACTACTTCTGTCTAGATAACACCCTTACCGTAATGTGACTACTTCTGTCTAGATAACACCCTTACCGTAATGTCACTACTTCTGTCTAGATAACACCCTTACCGTAATGTCACTACTTCTGTCTAGATAACACCCTTACCGTAATGTCACTACTTCTGTCTAGATAACACCCTTACCGTAATGTCACTACTTCTGTCTAGATAACACCCTTACCGTAATGTCACCTCTTCTGTCTAGATAACACCCTTACCGTAATGTCACTACTTCTGTCTAGATAACACCCTTACCGTAATGTCACCTCTTCTGTCTAGATATCACCCTTACCGTAATGTCACCTCTTCTGTCTAGATATCACCCTTACCGTAATGTCACTACTTCTGTCTAGATAACACCCTTACCGTAATGTCACTACTTCTGTCTAGATAACACCCTTACCGTAATGTCACCTCTTCTGTCTAGATAACACCCTTACCGTAATGTCACTACTTCTGTCTCGATAACACCCTTACCGTAATGTCACTACTTCTGTCTCGATAACACCCTTACCGTAATGTCACCTCTTCTGTCTAGATATCACCCTTACCGTAATGTCACTACTTCTGTCTAGATAACACCCTTACCGTAATGTCACTACTTCTGTCTCGATAACACCCTTACCGTAATGTCACCTCTTCTGTCTCGATAACACCCTTACCGTAATGTCACTACTTCTGTCTAGATAACACCCTTACCGTAATGTCACCTCTTCTGTCTAGATAACACCCTTACCGTAATGTCACTACTTCTGTCTAGATAACACCCTTACCGTAATGTCACCTCTTCTGTCTAGATAACACCCTTACCGTAATGTCACCTCTTCTGTCTCGATAACACCCTTACCGTAATGTCACTACTTCTGTCTAGATAACACCCTTACCGTAATGTCACTACTTCTGTCTAGAGAACACCCTTACCGTAATGTCACCTCTTCTGTCTAGATAACACCCTTACCGTAATGTGACTACTTCTGTCTCGATAACACCCTTAACGTAATGTCACTAATTCTGTCTAGATAACACCCTTACCGTAATGTCACTACTTCTGTCTCGATAACACCCTTAACGTAATGTCACTAATTCTGTCTCGATAACACCCTTACCGTAATGTCACTACTTCTGTCTAGTTAACACCCTTACCGTAATGTCACTACTTCTGTCTAGATAACACCCTTACCGTAATGTCACTACTTCTGTCTCGATAACACCCTTACCGTAATGTCACCTCTTCTGTCTAGATATCACCCTTACCGTAATGTCACTACTTCTGTCTCGATAACACCCTTACCGTAATGTCACTACTTCTGTCTAGTTAACACCCTTACCGTAATGTCACTACTTCTGTCTAGATAACACCCTTAACGTAATGTCACTAATTCTGTCTCGATAACACCCTTACCGTAATGTCACTACTTCTGTCTAGTTAACACCCTTACCGTAATGTCACTACTTCTGTCTAGATAACACCCTTACCGTAATGTCACCTCTTCTGTCTAGATAACACCCTTACCGTAATGTCACCACTTCTGTCTAGATAACACCCTTACCGTAATGTCACTACTTCTGTCTAGATAACACCCTTACCGTAATGTCACTACTTCTGTCTAGATAACACCCTTACCGTAATGTCACTACTTCTGTCTAGATAACACCCTTACCGTAATGTCACTACTTCTGTCTAGATAACACCCTTACCGTAATGTGACTACTTCTGTCTAGATAACACCCTTACCGTAATGTCACTACTTCTGTCTAGATAACACCCTTACCGTAATGTCACTACTTCTGTCTCGATAACACCCTTACCGTAATGTCACTACTTCTGTCTAGATAACACCCTTACCGTAATGTCACCTCTTCTGTCTAGATATCACCCTTACCGTAATGTCACCTCTTCTGTCTAGATAACACCCTTACCGTAATGTCACCTCTTCTGTCTAGATAACACCCTTACCGTAATGTCACTACTTCTGTCTAGAGAACACCCTTACCGTAATGTCACTACTTCTGTCTAGATAACACCCTTACCGTAATGTCACTACTTCTGTCTAGATAACACCCTTACCGTAATGTCACTACTTCTGTCTAGATAACACCCTTACCGTAATGTGACTACTTCTGTCTAGATAACACCCTTACCGTAATGTCACTACTTCTGTCTAGATAACACCCTTACCGTAATGTGACTCTTTACCCTTTACTTAGCATTGACTTAACAGGGACAATATGAAGTCATCTCAGAGTAGATCTTAACAGAAAAGTTCCAGACTTAGCCAACCAGCTCATATTTGTCGTATTTAAGCTGGCAGGCTAAAAACTGAATAAGTATACAGTATTAATTCCTTTATCTACAGTATATCATGCATGGTGAAGTTTAACTGTGTAGCTCTAAACCTATTGCTCTGTACAGTTTGACTGTCACAGGGCCACACCTTAATGATATTAATTGGCTGGCTGGCTGGCTGAGAAAGAGAGAGCCTGGCTGGCTGGCTGACTGGCTGAGAAAGAAAGAACCTGGCTGGCTGACTGGCTGGCTGAGAAAGAGAGTCTGGCTGGCTGAGAAAGAGAGAGGCTGGCTGGCTGGCTGACTGGCTGAGAAAGAGAGAGCCTGGCTGGCTGGCTGACTGGCTGAGAAAGAAAGAACCTGGCTGGCTGACTGGCTGGCTGAGAAAGAGAGTCTGGCTGGCTGAGAAAGAGAGAGGCTGGCTGGCTGGCTGGCTGACTGAGAAAGAGAGTCTGGCTGGCTGAGAAAGAGAGAGGCTGGCTGGCTGGCTGGCTGACTGAGAAAGAGAGTCTGGCTGGCTGAGAAAGAGAGAGGCTGGCTGGCTGGCTGGCTGGCTGACTGGCTGGCTGGCTGGCTGAGAAAGAAAGAGGATGGCTGGCTGGCTGGCTGGCTGGCTGGCTGGCTGGCTGACTGGCTGGCTGGCTGGCTGGCTGGCTGGCTGACTGGCTGGCTGGCTGGCTGGCTGGCTGGCTGACTGGCTGGCTGGCTGGCTGAGAAAGAAAGAGGATGGCTGAAAACACTCCCTGAGTGGTACAGTGCTTCACCTCATCAGACACAGAGACAGACAGAGAGCCCTACTGTCAGTCAAACAGAGGAGTGAAATCAAAGGCTTGGCCTTAACATAGAACAGGATTAAACATCTCTCTCTCTCTCTCTCTATTTTTCTTTCTCTCTCTCTCTCTTTATTTTTATTTTTGGGGGGGGAGGGGGGCTATACGGATAGGGCTAAATTGAAATGTTTCTTACAGAATAAACATGGGAGGGTTTGTGTGAGAGGTCTAACTGATGTTTCCAAGTGTCCGCACACCTCTCCAAAGTGTGCACAATTAGTTCCTAAGTAAATTCAATGCACTTTTATGACTCAAAGAAGAGTCTTCAATCAGCAATTTTTAATCCGTATACAGTACAAGTGTAAAGGGATACATTAATGAGATTTTCAATCTAATTTAGAAAACAATCTAAACATTATCTAGTTTGGTAACAATTAAATCAAAGACAATAAAAGTCCGGACTGTAGGGCGACTCACTCGGTTCCGGACTGTAGGCCGTCTCACTCGGTTCCGGACTGAAGGCCGTCTCACTCGGTTCCGGACTGTGGGCCGTCTCACTCGGTTCTGGACTGTGGGCCGTCTCTCTCGGTTCTGGACTGTGGGCCGTCTCTCTTGGTTCCCGACTTTGGGCCATCTCTAGACGGGGCACTGTTGCCGGACACTCTGGACGGGGCACTGTCGTCGGACACTCTGGACGGGGCACTGTCGTCGGACACTCTGGACGGGGCACTGTCGTCGGAAGCTCTGGACGGGGTACTGTCGTCGGAAGCTCTGGACGGGGTACTGTCGTCGGAAGCTCTGGACGGGGTACTGTCGTCGGAAGCTCTGGACGGGGTACTGTCGTCGGAAGCTCTGAACGATGTACTGTCGTCGGAAGCTCTGAACGGGGTACTGTCGTCGGAAGATCTGGATGGGGACTGCGCACTGAAAGCCTGATGCGTGGGGCTGGTAGTGGAGGTACCAGACTGGAGACACGCACCCCAAGGCTAGTACGAGGTGCAGGAACAGGACGAGTTGGACTGGGCTGACGCACTGGAGGCCTGATGCGTGGGGCTGGTACTGTAAATGCCAGACTGGATACATGCACCTCAAGGCTAGTGCGAGGAGCGGGAACAGGACGAGTTGGACTGGGCTGACGTACTGGAGGCCTGGTGCGTGGGGCTGGTACTGGATGTGCCAGACTGGAAACATGCACCTCAGGGCTAGCGCGTGGAGCGGGAACAGGATATACCGGGCCGTGGAGGCGCACTGGCGGTCTCGAGCGCACCTCCTGCACAACCCGTCCTGGCTGGATGGTCATAGTAGCCCTGTACGAGCGGAGTGCTGGCACAGGGCGAACTGGGCTGTGCAGAGGCCTGATGGTTGCCGTACGTAGAGCAGGGGTAGGATAGCCTGGGCCTAGGAGGCGCACTGGTGGCCAGATGCGCTGCGCAGGCATCCTCCTTCCAGGCTGGATGCCCACTCTAGCACGGCACATGCGAGGGGCTAGCATCACTCGCACTGGACTGTGCGTGCGCACGGGCGAGATTGTGCGAACTTCCGCATACACCGGCGCTCTCTTCACCACACGCTTCCCATAATAAGCACGGGGAGCTTAGGGCTCACCCTTGGCCCAGCCAAACTACCCGTGTGCCCCCCCCAAAAGAATTATTGGGGCTGCCTCTCCGGCTTCCTTGCCAGCCGTGTTCCCCTGTAGCGTTCCCGGTCCTCTTCGGCCTTTCTCCATGGTCCCTCTCCGCCTAATATCTCCTCCCAAGTCCAAAACTCCCGATAGTCCACCTGCTGCTACTTTCCCCGCTGCTTGGTCCGTTTGTGGTGGGAAGTTCTGTAACGGTCGTCGTAGTAATTGGACCAAGGCGCAGCGGGTTGAGTGCTCATCTTAACTTTTATTGTGAACACGACTAATAAACAAAACAATAAACGAACAGTCTTGTAGGCTCACACAGCAGTACAAAGAAGAACTTCCCACAAAACCCAAACAAAACACACCCCTCTATATAGGACCTTCAATCAGAGGCAACGAGGAACAGTTGCCTCCATTTGAAGGCCAAATCAATAAACTAAACATAGAACTAAAAAGGCTAGAAAATACACTAACATAGAACATAGACCAAAACCCCGGAATACATAAATCAAACACCCCTCTACATAAACACACACCCCGAACCACATAAAACAAATACCCCCCTGCCACGTCCTGACCAAACTACAATAACAGATAACCCCTTACTGGTCAGAACGTGACACTTCCTTCTTTTCATTCTGTCAACTAGGTTAGTATTGTGGAGTAACTACAATGTTGTTGATCCGTCCTTAGTTTTCTCCTATCATAGCCAAATTTATGAGCGGTTTCCTTCCTCACCGGCAACTGAGTTAGGAAGGACGCCTGTATCTTTGTAGTGACTGGGATTATTGATACACCATCCAAAGTGTAATTAATAACTTCACCATGCGCAAAGGGATATTCAATGTCTGCTTTTTGGATTTTTACCCATCTACCAACAGATGTCCTTTGTGAGGCATTGGAAAACCTCTGTGGTCTTTGTGGTTGAATCTGTGTTTGAAATTCACTGCTCGACTGAGGGACCTTACAGATAATTGTATGTGTGGGGTACAGAGATGAGGTAGTCCTTAAAAATATAATGTTAAACACTATTATTGCACACAGAGTGAGTCCATGTAACTTGTAATGTGACATGTTAAGCAAATGTTTACTCCTGAACTTATTTAGGCTTGTCATAACAAAGGGGTTGAATACTTATTGACTCAGTTCAGCTTTTCATTTTTAATTCATTTGTAATAAAAAAAATAAAAAAAATACACTGACATTATGGAGTATTGTGTGTAGTCCAGTGACCAACAAAAATCTAAATGTAATTAATTTTAAATTCAGGCTGCAACACAACAAAATGTGGGGGAAAAAGTCAAGGGGTGTGAATACTTCCTGAAGCCACTGTACATACATCTTTATATTAGTTCACTTGTGAGCTAACTGTGCTAATGAGAAATCTAAGAACATCGGAAGCCATATTTGAGTTCCAGAAAGAATACTCTATCAACAGCATCCTTTGTACTGTCACATTCTAAAAGTCCACAGGATTACACTGGGCAATCTGACTGAGACATATTTGCAGGTGTAATTCTCTTCTTTGTTGGCCCTTTATTTTTGGGCCTTGCTCCTCCTGCTCGGGGACTGGGTGTTGTCATGGACACAAAGCCTCACAGAGCAATAAAATGGAAGGGTATCACTACACCAGGGTTAGGGCATTGAAGGGGGTCGGTGCCCTAAACTCCCAGAGGTGTACATTTTGTCATTCTATTGCAGCAAATTGGCCCTTTGCTACAGATACCTAAATAAAGAGATAAATACAAAGACCTTGACTTTTCTACCCAGAATGCATTTTTTCAGGTAGAAAATTCTGTACCTGACCATGCAAGGAGGATTATGGTTGACTAAACCAAATCCGTTCAATCCCCACTTACCCCCTCGTCTCGAAACGACTTACATTTAGCAGACGCTCTTATCCAGAGCAATTAGGGTTAAGTGCCTTTCTCAATGGCACATCAACAAATGTTTCACCGAGTCAACTCTCGGATTCAAACCAGCAACTTTTTGGTTACTGGCTTGATGCTCTTAACCACGAGGCTACCTGTCTCTCCTCACAAATGCACAGAGACATGTCCTAACAGTCAAACTGAGGGAAAGGAAAAGGCATTAGGCTTTCAGAGGGCAGAGTGAAAAGGTCATGCTCTCCCTCCTTCTCTCTATCTCTGTCTCTCTGTCTCCCTCTATACCTCTCTCTCTTTCCCTCTCTCTCTCTGCTATCTCTCTCTCTCGCTCTCTCACTTGCTCTCTCTCTCACCCTCTCTCCTTCTCTCTCCCTCTGCTATCTCTCTCTCTCTCACTCGCTCCTGCTCTCTCTCTCCCTCTCATTATCTCTCTCCCTCTCCCTGTTATATCTCTCTCCCTGCTATCTCTCTTTCCCTCTCTGCTCTCCCTATGCGCTCTCTCTCTCTCTCTCCCTGCTATGTCTGCTCTCCCTCTCTGCTCTCTCTCACTCTCTCTCTCTCTCTCACTCTCTCTCTCCCTCTCCCTCTGCTATCTCTCTTTCCCTCTGCTCCCCCTCTCCGCTCTCTCTCACTCTGCGCTCTGGATTCAATTTCAATTTCAATCCAATTCAATTTCAATTTAAGGGGCTTTATTGGCATGGGAAACATATGTTAACATTGCCAAAGCAAGTGAAATAGATAATAAACAATAAAAATGAACAGTAAACATTACACTCACAAAAGTTCCAAAGGAATAGAGACATTACAAATGTCATATTATGTCTATATACAGTCTTGTAACAATGTGAAAATAGTTAAAGTACAAAAGAGAAAATAAATAAACATAAATATGGGTTGTATTTACAATGGTGTTTGTTCTTCACTGGTTGCCCTTTTCTCGTGGCAACAGGTCACACATCTTGCTGCTGTGATGGAACACTGTGGTATTTCACCCAGTAGATATGAGAGTTTATCAAAATGTGATTTGTTTTCAAATTCTTTGTGGGTCTGTGTAATCTGAGGGAAATATGTGTCTCTAATATGGTCCTACATTTGGCAGGAGGTTTGGAAGTTCAGCTCAGTTTCCACCTCATGTTGTGGGCATTGTGCACGTAGCCTGTCTTCTCTTGAGAGCCAGTTCTGCCTAGGTGGCCTGTCTCAATAGCAAGGCTCTGCTCACTGAGTCTGTACATAGTCAAAAAAATCCTTAACTTTGGGTCAGTCACAGTGGTCAGGTATTCTGCCACTGTGTTCTCTCTGTTTAGGGCCAAATAGCATTCTAGTTTGCTCTGTTTTTTTGTTAATTCTTTCCAATGTGTCGAGTAATTATCTTTTTGTTTTCTCATGATTTGGTTGGGTATAATTGTGTTGCTTTCCTGGGGCTCTGTGTGGTGTGTTTGTGTTTGTGAACAGAGCCCCAGGACCAGCTTGCTAAGGGGACTCTTCTCCAGGTTCATCTCTCTTTCTCTCTGGGCTCTGAGGGGAATCATCTTTATCAATATTTACCTTATCTTGATCTAAAATGACTTTAGACCAAATAAAAAATAAAAATGTTTTTTTATCAACAACTATAGTGAACAAAAATATAAACGCAACATGCAACAATTTCAACGATTTTTACTGAGTTACACTTCATATGAGGAAATCAATCAATTCAATGGATTTCACATGACTGGGCAGGGGCGTAGCCATGGGCTCCCCACTTGGGAGCCTTGTAGGTATTTTCCCCACAAAAAGGCAGAAATTGTCACGACTTCCGCCGAGGTCGGTCCCTCTCCTTGTTTCGGGCGACTTTCGGCGGTCGACGTCACCGGTCTTCTAGCCATCGCTGATCCATCTTTCATTTTCCATTGGTTTTGTCTTTATTTTCTGCACACCTGGTTTTCATTATCCAATTACATGTTCATGTATTTAACCCTCTGTTTCCCCCATGTTTGTTGAGTGTGATTGTTTCTATGTTCAGTTCAGTTCATGATGGCTGGTTTTTCGACTGGTGCTGTGTTCACCCGTGCGTAATGTTTACCGTTGGTTATTGGTCAAGTGTATTTGTTTACCTTGTGCCTTTATTTTTTGAGTAAAGTAGGTTGCTCACTCATTTTGCTCTCCTGCGCCTGACTTCATGCACCAGCTACACTCACCTTCTGACAGAAATACTCAATTTCATCAGCTGTCCGGGTGGCTGGTCTCAGACCATCCCGCAAGGGAAGAAGCCAGATATGAAGGTCCTGGGCTGGCGTGGTTACACTTGATCTGCGGTTGTGAGGCCGGTTTGATGTACTGCCAAATTCTCGAAAATGACGTTGGAGGCAGCTTATGGTAGAAAAATGAACATTCAATTCTCTGGTGGACATTCACGCAGTCAGCATGCCAATTCCACGCTCCCTCAAAACTTGAGACATCTGTGGCATTATGTTGTATGACAAAACTGCACATTTTAGAGTGGCCTTTTATTGTCCACAGCACAAGGTGCACCTGTGTAACGGCCATGTTGTTTAATCAGCTTCTTGATATGCCACACCAGTCAGGTGGATGGATTATCTTGGCAAGGGAGAAATGCTCACTAACAGGGATGTAAACACATTTGTAAACAACCATTTGAGAGAAGCTAGCTTTTTGTACATATGGAAAATTTCAAAATTTCAAAAAAAATACAAAATCTAGTTATCTTTTATTTCAACTCGTGAAACATGGGACCAACACTTTACATGTTGCGTGACACTCAAAACACTCAAAACACTCAAAACATCCCACTGGGCACAAACTGGTTGAAACCACATTGTTTTCCACGTCTTTTCAACAACAACAAAATCAATGTGATGACGTTGAATCAATGTGGAAAACTGATTTGGATTTGCAAAAAAAGTTATTAACGTAAAGTAATTTCGGACACGTCTTTTAGTCTAAATCCAATGAGATGACCAATACTTTACACGTTTTGTTTATATTTGTGTTCAGTATAATTTACTACATGTCATACATGAAAAGGGAAGAGGGCCTTAAAGTGATACTTACGTGTGACACAGTTTAGTCTCTGGAATGAATCTTTCAGATCATAATTCAGGTTTTTATTAGGGTCCATATTTCCCAGATGCAGCACAGGGTTCCCACTTGGCAGCACACAGATAAATAGCTCTTTAATGACATACCATTTTCTCTTTATGAAAGAAAAGCAAACTAAGCAAGTTTAAGTCACACACATACTAGTCTGAAAAGCTCCTATAGAGCGAACATCAAAGCAGATGGAAACAGAGAAAATTATAAAGGTATATCATCAAATTTTAATTATATGTCTTATATAGGCATGAATGTCGTGTGGCAATCTTTTTCTACAAACCAAACTACCAAACAAAACAAAAAAAAAATGATGTTTTGAATAATACAATCAGTTCAAAAGTTCAGTTTAGCGCAGGTTGGTTTGACAATATACCTCAGCTGTAAACATCATGCTTTTATACTATGGTGATACACATTTAAATTCCCTCTCTGAGATTATATATATATATATATATATATATATATATATATATATATATATATATATATATATATATATATATAATTATAATAGCAACAACTCATTCTGTTGAAGTTATATTCATTTAAATCTATATTAATTTAAAGTTATATTAATTTGAAGTTATACTAATTTAAATCTATATTAATTTAAAGTTATATACATTTATAACTGTATTAATAAAGAGGGTACTGGAACCAGATATTTCCTGGGCTAGGCTATTGGGCTTTTCCCATTTCATTTCTTTCTCTGACTAAAGTAGTCTTGGCAGAAACCGCATGTTGGCTCTTAGATTTGACAAGTGTAGCATCACACAATAACATACATACATGTCTTCATGCGGTACCGGAGCGCCAAGTCTAGGACAAAAAGGCTTCTCAACAGTTTTTACCACCAAGCCATAAGACTCCTGAACGGGTAATCAAATGGCCCCCCCAACCCCTCTTTTACGCTACTGCTACTCTCTGTTTATCATATATGCATAGTCACTTTAACTATACATTCATGTACATACTACCTCAATTGGCCCGACCAACCAGTGCTCCCGCACATTGGCTAACCGGGCTATCTGCATTGTGTCCCTCCACCTTCCACCCGCCAACCCCTCTTTTACGCTACTGCTACTCTCTGTTTATCATATATGCATAGTCACTTTAACCATATCTACATGTACATACTACCTCAATCAGCCTGACTAAGCGGTGTCTGTATGTAGCCTCGCTACTTTTATAGTCCCGCTACTGTATATAGCCTCGCTACTGTATATAGCCTCTCTACTGTATATAGCCTCGCTACTGTATATAGCCTCTCTACTGTATATAGCCTCGCTACTGTATATAGCCTCGCTACTTTTATAGCCTCGCTACTGTATATAGCCTCGCTACTGTTATAACCTCGCTACTGTATATAACCTCTCTACTGTATATAGCCTCGCTACTTTTATAGCCTCGCTACTGTATATAGCCTCGCTACTTTTATAGCCTCGCTACTGTATATAACCTCTCTACTGTATATAGCCTCGCTACTGTATATAGCCTCGCTACTGTTATAGCCTCGCTACTGTATGTAGCCTCGCTACTTTTATAGCCTCGCTACTGTATATAGCCTCTCTACTTTTATAGTCCCGCTACTGTATATAGCCTCTCTACTGTATATAGCCTCTCTACTGTATATAGCCTCTCTACTGTATATAGCCTCGCTACTGTATATAGCCTCGCTACTTTTATAGTCCCGCTACTGTATATAGCCTCGCTACTGTATATAGCCTCTCTACTGTATATAGCCTCGCTACTGTATATAGCCTCTCTACTGTATATTGCCTCGCTACTGTATATAGCCTCGCTACTGTATATAGCCTCGCTACTGTTATAGCCTCGCTACTGTATATAGCCTCGCTACTGTATATAGCCTCGCTACTGTTATAGCCTCGCTACTGTATATAGCCTCGCTACTGTTATAGCCTCGCTACTGTATATAACCTCTCTACTGTATATAGCCTCGCTACTTTTATAGCCTCGCTACTGTATATAGCCTCGCTACTTTTATAGCCTCGCTACTGTATATAACCTCTCTACTGTATATAGCCTCGCTACTGTATATAGCCTCGCTACTGTTATAGCCTCGCTACTGTATGTAGCCTCGCTACTTTTATAGCCTCGCTACTGTATATAGCCTCTCTACTGTATATAGTCGCGCTACTGTATATAGCCTCTCTACTTTTATAGTCCCGCTACTGTATATAGCCTCTCTACTGTATATAGCCTCTCTACTGTATATAGCCTGTCTTTTTACTGTCGTTTTATTTCTTTACTTACCTATTGTTCACCTAATACCTTTTTTGCACTATTGGTTAGAGCCTATAAGTAAGCATTTCACTATAAGGTGAAATACCTGTTGTATTCGGCGCACGTGACAAATAAACTTTGATTTGATTTGATCTTAGGGACACTTGCGTTGATATTTCTCTACATGTACTCAGCTGATGCAAAGGGAATTCATTCACTGTGGGTCCGGTCCTCTACACCATGCCTTCTCTCTTGTGATTGGATTTCATGACAAATTAACTTTCACATTCTTTTCAAGAATACCGTCATAATTCATAAATCCTGTTCAAGACACTGGCAATTAATCTTGTAACCTAGAGAGGCCTTTCAGAGCCATTCATCTAATATGTACAAGCTGGAGCCAAGATATTATCCCAGCGAAGGGGACTCTGTTTTCTTCACACGCACGCAGAGACACACACATACACTCAGAACACACACACATACAGAGACAGAACACACACACACACACACTCACTCAGAACACACATACACACAGAGACAGAACACACACACATACACTCAGAACACACACATACACTCAGAACACACACACACATACACTCAGAACACACACATACACTCAGAACACACAGAGACAGAACACACACACACATACACTCAGAACACACACACACACTCAGAACACACACACACTCAGAACACACATACACAGAACACACACACACACAGAGACAGAACACACACACACACACACAGAACACACCCACACACTCAGAACACACACACACACACACAGAACACACACCCTAAAGGGGATAAAAAGATTTTATGCGCCATCCTACAGTGCTGAGATCCTTGGATTTTTCAACATTTGTGAGGTTTTGTAGGGTGTAAAGAACAGCTTTGATGTCACAGTATATCTTTCTGAGCTGCTTGGCTCCGGCCTGGCATACACCTTCAGGTTTCACTTAACACAGCACCGAAAGTCTAATTTAAGGGCTGGCTTATGGAAATTGGACTTTATATACTGCCAGCTTTTCTCCGAGTGCTTTAACAGCTTCTCTGTGTTGGTGACCGTAACTCACATGTAAAAGTGTTTGGCCAAAAGCAGGGCTGGATCTGATGCTAGAAAGACTTGTCTCTGGGAATCTAGATGCCCAAACAGCCATGGAAAGGAGGAAAGTAGATCAAACAGATTACTTATATTCTGGTCTGTTTTTATTCCTAAAAGTAAAGCAATGATTTTGTGATTTGTTAGTGTGCGAGTCGAGTGTGTGTGTGTGTGTGTGTGTGTGTCTGTGTGTCTGTGTCTGTGTCTGTGTGTGTGTGTGTCTGTGTCTGTGTCTGTGTCTGTGTCTGTGTGTGTGTGTGTGTGTGTGTGTGTGTGTGTGTGTGTGTGTGTGTGTGTGTGTGTGTGTGTGTGTGTGTGTGTGTAATAGGAGTTTCAACAACTGCTACACACACCTCATCTAAGACCTGCTTAAAAAGGGGAAAAACATTTAAATTAAGTTATTCAGTAGCCACATGTTAACATCAGGCAATTTGGCCAACCTATGGGATGTCAATTACAATCGAAATTCCTGATGTAGACAACTGAATATAAAGTGAATTCACTTAGCATATCAAATTCCACTGACAAAGACACATATGGGAGCCGCTATCTATATCTCTCGCCTGTGTTGGACTAAATGTGCACCTTGGGACAGGGAAAAGGCTGTAACGTAAGCTTGTTTCTCTTTAATATCCTTGCCAATTTATTCTTCTTGTCTGTCAGTGGTGCCATCCATCTGTAACATGAAGACAATGATGAAGCCATCTCCGACTTGGCAGCTGTGTCGTCTTGTCAGAAGGAAATAAGTCCTTTGCATGCGATAGGGACGTACCTCAGCGGAAAAGCGGGGCATATTTTCATATTCAACAGGTTAGCCAGAGCAATCGGCGACCCGCAAGGCATGAATTATTCCTCTGAACAATGCTGACATCTGCATACGACAATGCAATCAGACGAGACTACCGCTGGCCGCCAGCAGCTGCCGAAAAGCCCTGAACCAGTAATACAACACCCACATCTAAACAATGCCCTGAAACCATGTGGCCTGCCAAGACCAATAACCTGGTCAGAACGGTATGACATATCCTCTGTTGTTTTAATCACCTCTGCTGACAAAGTTGACAAACAGTATGACCTTTGATGAATTAGAACAGGACAAAAGGAGAGCACACCTACAAGCAAAAACTATTATCTAACCCCCTATAGGTCCGACTCACCAACTAAAACTATTATCTAAACCCCCTATAGGTCCGACTCACCAACTAAAACTATTATCTAAACCCCCTATAGGTCCGACTCACCAACTAAAACTATTATCTAAACCCCTATAGATCTGACTCACCAACTAAAACTATTATCTAACCCCCTATAGATCTGACTCACCAACTAAAACTATTATCTAACCCCTATAGATCTGACTCACCAACTAAAACTATTATCTAAACCCCCTATAGATCTGACTCATGACTCACCAACTAAAACTATTATCTAACCCCTATAGATCTGACTCATGACTCACCAACTAAAACTATTATCTAAACCCCTATAGATCTGACTCACCAACTAAAACTATTATCTAACCCCCTATAGATCTGACTCACCAACTAAAACTATTATCTAACCCCTATAGATCTGACTCACCAACTAAAACTATTATCTAAACCCCTATAGGTCCGACTCACCAACTAAAACTATTATCTAAACCCCCTATAGGTCCGACTCACCAACTAAAACTATTATCTAAACCCCCTATAGGTCTGACTCACCAACTAAAACTATTATCTAACCCCCCTATAGATCTGACTCACCAACTAAAACTATTATCAAACCCCCTATAGATCTGACTCACCAACTAAAACTATTATCAAACCCCCCTATAGATCTGACTCATGACTCACCAACTAAAACTATTATCTAACCCCCCTATAGATCTGACTCACCAACTAAAACTATTATCTAAACCCCTATAGATCTGACTCACCAACTAAAACCAATATCTAACCCCCCTATAGATCTGACTCACCAACTAAAACTATTATCTAACCCCTATAGATCTGACTCACCAACTAAAACTATTATCTAACCCCTATAGATCTGACTCACCAACTAAAACTATTATCTAAACCCCCTATAGATCTGACTCATGACTCACCAACTAAAACTATTATCTAAACCCCTATAGATCTGACTCACCAACTAAAACTATTATCTAACCCCCTATAGATCTGACTCACCAACTAAAACTATTATCTAACCCCTATAGATCTGACTCACCAACTAAAACTATTATCTAACCCCTATAGATCTGACTCACCAACTAAAACTATTATCTAAACCCCTATAGATCTGACTCACCAACTAAAACTATTATCTAAACCCCTATAGATCTGACTCACCAACTAAAACTATTATCTAAACCCCCCTATAGATCTGACTCACCAACTAAAACTATTATCTAACCCCCCTATAGATCTGACTCATGACTCACCAACTAAAACTATTATCTAACCCCCCTATAGATCTGACTCACCAACTAAAACTATTATCTAAACCCCTATAGATCTGACTCACCAACTAAAACTATTATCTAAACCCCTATAGATCTGACTCACCAACTAAAACTATTATCTAACCCCTATAGATCTGACTCACCAACTAAAACTATTATCTAAACCCCTATAGATCTGACTCACCAACTAAAACTATTATCTAAACCCCTATAGATCTGACTCACCAACTAAAACTATTATCTAACCCCTATAGATCTGACTCACCAACTAAAACTATTATCTAAACCCCCTATAGATCTGACTCACCAACTAAAACTATTATCTAAACCCCTATAGATCTGACTCACCAACTAAAACTATTATCTAAACCCCCTTTAGATCTGACTCACCAACTAAAACTATTATCTAAACCCCCTATAGGTCCGACTCACCAACTAAAACTATTATCTAAACCCCCTATAGATCTGACTCATGACTCACCAACTAAAACTATTATCTAACCCCTATAGATCTGACTCACCAACTAAAACTATTATCTAAACCCCCCTATAGATCTGACTCACCAACTAAAACTATTATCTAAACCCCTATAGATCTGACTCACCAACTAAAACTATTATCTAACCCCCTATAGATCTGACTCACCAACTAAAACTATTATCTAAACCCCTATAGGTCCGACTCACCAACTAAAACTATTATCTAAACCCCCCTATAGATCTGACTCACCAACTAAAACTATTATCTAAACCCCCCTATAGATCTGACTCACCAACTAAAACTATTATCTAACCCCTATAGATCTGACTCACCAACTAAAACTATTATCTAACCCCTATAGATCTGACTCACCAACTAAAACTATTATCTAAACCCCCTATAGATCTGACTCACCAACTAAAACTATTATCTAAACCCCTATAGATCTGACTCACCAACTAAACAAAATACGGGGTTTTTTTTCCTTCAAAACATCACATAACGTCTTCCAGATATCTGAGGACACCCTTCCCTCTGAAGGTCGGACCAGTCTGTCACAAGGGTGGAAAAGATGACGGATTACCCACACTGATTGACAAAGTCTAAAACTTCAAGGGTGACCTCCTCCTCCTCCTCTTTATATTATTGATATGGGGCCGCTGTAATAGTCCAGAAAAGGCTACATATACCAAGGGGATAACTGGACTCTCATCCATAAAACCACGGAGCCAGTCACACTCGCAGAGGACACGGTTTGGATAATACAACTCCCCCCCCAGTGAATTGATGTCATGATCCTGGTGCAGAAGGAGAACCTCTTGGCAGGGGCCTTGTGAGCTTAGACCAATGTCAAGGGTTCTCATACCACACTGCATGTTGGGAAGGGAGCCAAGAACTCCCTGCCTGGTGTTGCCTCTGAGAATTGATGGGAGGGGGGATATAGAGAGAGATGAGACAGGGTGGGAGAGATATAGGGAGAGACGAGACAGGGTGGGAGAGATATAGGGAGAGATGAGACAGGGTGGGAGAGATATAGGGAGAGACGAGACATGGTGGGAGAGATATAGGGAGAGACGAGACATGGTGGGAGAGATATAGGGAGAGACGAGACAGGGTGGGAGAGATATAGGGAGAGACGAGACATGGTGGGAGAGATATAGGGAGAGAAAGGAGAGATACGAGCTGGAGAGAGAGGAGGAGAGAAGGAATAGTGAATATGACAATTGTTGAGAAAGGAAAGTTTGATGGCTAGGAGGAGGGAGAGAAAAGAGGTAGAAGGAGATAGAGGGAGACAGTAGGTAGAAAACAGACAAACAGACAAAGTAAAAGAATGGTGATACAGAGACAGAGAAAGACTGAAAGAGACAGAGGGGCTGAATTATTGACAACACTGTGGAGATATGGTGTATCTGAGCATGGAGGCCGCATTCCTCTCAAAGCAGACAGGACAGCAGGGCAGCAGAGAAGGGGGAGGGGGGGAGAGAGACAGAGAGCGAGAGAGAGAGAGAGAGACAGAGAGAGAGACAGAGAGAGAGAGAGAGAGAGAGAGAGACAGAGAGAGAGACAGAGAGAGAGAGACAGAGAGGGAGAGGGACAGACAGACAGACAGACAGACAGACAGACAGACAGACAGACAGACAGACAGACAGACAGACAGACAGACAGAGAGACAGACAGAGAGACAGACAGAAAGAGAGACAGAGAGAGAGACAGCGAGAGTGCTTTTGAATGAGCCAGGAAGAGATTGCCAGCTGTGTTTATCTGACCTCTGTCCAGCAGGCCACTCAGATCTCCACAGACCCAACACCAACACACCTCTACACATGCACTGGGTGCTTGACAATATATCATACAGTGAACACTATCACATATACGGTTGCAAAATTCCTGGAATGTTCATTAAATTCCCTGGTTTTCCCAAAATCACGGTCGGAGGATTCAGAATCCTCCAACCAGGATTTCTGGAAAAACAGGGAATTTATTGAAAGTTCCCAGCATCTTGCAACCCTAATCACACAACAAGACTGAGGTCATATACATTTAAATGTTACATTACTTTTAAATGTACATTATTGTCCTGGCAAAGAAAATATAACTGGACCCCATTCTATGACATCAGAGCTCACACATCAAAACCCAAAGGAGTAGAGCATAGAAGAAGAAGGGGGAACTGAGGGTTCACTAGAGGAGGGGAAACTCTGAGCTTCACTAGAGGAGGGGAAACTCTGGGCTTCACTAGAGGAGGGGAAACTCTGGGCTTCACTAGAGGAGGGGAAACTCTGAGCTTCACTAGAGGAGGGGAAACTCTGAGCTTCACTAGAGGAGGGGAAACTCTGAGCTTCACTAGAGGAGGGGAAACTCTGGGCTTCACTAGAGGAGGGGAAACTCTGAGCTTCACTAGAGGAGGGGAAACTCTGAGCTTCACTAGAGGAGGGGAAACTCTGAGCTTCACTAGAGGAGGGGAAACTCTAAGCTTCACTAGAGGAGGGGAAACTCGGAGCTTCACTAGAGGAGGGGAAACTCGGAGCTTCACTAGAGGAGGGGAAACTCGGAGCTTCAATAGAGGAGGGGAAACTCGGAGCTTCACTAGAGGAGGGGAAACTCGGAGCTTCGCTAAAAGAGGGGAAACTTGGAGCTTCGCTAGAGGAGGGGAAACTTTAAGCTTCACTAGAGGAGGGGAAACTCTGAGCTTCACTAGAGGAGGGGAAACTCTGGGCTTCACTAGAGGAGGGGAAACTCTGGGCTTCACTAGAGGAGGGGAAACTCTGACCTTCACTAGAGGAGGGGAAACTCTGAGCTTCACTAGAGGAGGGGAAACTCTGACCTTCACTAGAGGAGGGGAAACTCTGAGCTTCACTAGAGGAGAGGAAACTGCAGAGCTCACTAATCCTCCGGACCTGACCTTAAGCAATCAGTCGTGGATCCCAATACAGGCCGAGACACCCTGTGCAGCCTGATCAAAGCCTGTCAGCCTCCACAGCCTCCCACTCGGGCCTGAAATATGGCCTGGTGGTTTTAGCCAAGCCAGGGGACCCTCGACCTGAGCTAAACAACCAGGAGACAGACCCAGCTGCTGCCTTTACGCAGCTCTAACAGAGACGAAGGGAGAGAAAAGGCAGGGAGCAGGAGCTGTGAGGAAGATGGAGCATGGAGAGAGGCAGGGAGAGAGACAGGGAGAGAGAGAGAGAGGGTAGGAAGAGAGTGGCAGAGAGAAGGGAGAGCGATAGAGACAGAGAGGGTAGGAAGAGAGAGGCAGAGAGAAGGGAGAGAGTGAGAGATGGTGTAGGAAGAGAGAGGCAGGGAGAAGGGAGGGAGAGAGAGAGAGAGAGAGAGAGAGAGAGAGAGAGAGAGAGAGATGGGATAGGAAGAGAGAGACAGGGAGAAGGGAGGGAGAGAGAAGGCAGGAATGAGGACCAAGGAGGAAAATAGAGCATGGAGAGAGGCAGGGAGAGCAGTGGTGACCATTAGGGTGGGGACTATTAGGGTGGGGACCATTGGGGTGTAGTGGGTGTGGACCATTGGGTTGTAGTAGGGTGGGGACCATTAGGGTGGGGGCCATTGGGGTGGGGACCATTAGGGTGGGGACCATTAGGGTGGGGACCATTAGGGTGTATGTAGTAGGGTGGGGACCATTAGGGTGTATGTAGTAGGGTGGGGACCATTAGGGTGTAGTAGGGTGGGGACCATTAGGGTGTGGACCATTAGGGTGGGGACCATTAGGGTGGGGACCATTAGGGTGTAGTAGGGTGGGGACCATTAGGGTGTGGACCATTAGGGTGTAGTGGGGTGGGGACCATTAGGTTGGGGACCATTAGGGTGTAGTAGGGTGGGGACCATTAGGGTGTGGACCATTAGGGTGTAGTAGGGTGGGGACCATTAGGGTGGGGACCATTAGGGTGTAGTAGGGTGGGGACCATTACGGTTGGGGACCATTGGGGTGTAGTGGGGTGGGGACCATTAGGGTATAGTGGGGTGGGGACCATTAGGGTTGGGGACCATTGGGGTGTAGTGGGGTGGGGACCATTAGGGTGTAGTGGGGTGGGGACCATTGGGGTGGGGAACATTGGGGTGTAGTGGGGTGGGGACCATTGGGGTGGGGAACATTGCGGTCCCAGTGAGGTGGGGGAAATTATGGTGTAGTGGGGTGGGGACCATTGGGGTGTAGTGGGTGGGGACCATTGGGGTATAGTAGGGTGGGGACCATTGGGGTGGAGTGGGTGGGGACCATTGGGGTGTAGTGGGATGGGGACCATTAGGGTGCAGTGGGGTGGGGACCATTGGGGTGTAGTGGGGTGGGGGCCATTGGGATAGGGGACCATTAAGGTGTTGTGGGGTGGTGACCACTGGGGTGTAGTGCAAGAATTTTGCAAGAATTAAGGAGCGCTGTTAAGGGCATTATCAATATGATATCATGAAAATAACAAACATTGACAATGTAATAAGTTAAAGAGAATAGAGCTGTGTATTCTCTAGTAGATATAGAGCTGTGTGTTCTCCAGTAGATATAGAGCTGTGTGTTCTCTAGTAGATATAGAGCTGTGTGCTCTCCAGTAGATATAGAGCTGTGTATTCTCCAGTAGATATAGAGCTGTGTATTCTCTAGTAGATATAGAGCTGTGTGTTCTCTAGTAGACATAGAGCTTTGTATTCTCTAGTAGATATAGAGCTGTGTGTTCTCCAGTAGATATAGAGCTGTGTATTCTCTAGTAGATATAGAGCTGTGTGTTCTCTAGTAGATATAGAGCTGTGTATTCTCCAGTAGATATAGAGCTGTGTATTCTCTAGTAGATATAGAGCTGTGTGTTCTCTAGTAGATAGAGCTGTGTGTTCTCTAGTAGATATAGAGTAGTGTATTCTCTAGTAGATATAGAGCTGTGTGTTCTCCTGTAGATACAGAGCTGTGTGTTCTCCAGTAGGTATAGAGCTGTGTGTTCTCCAGTAGGTATAGAGCTGTGTGTTCTCTAGTACATATAGAGCTGTGTGTTCTCTAGTAGATATAGAGCTGTGTGTTCTCTAGTAGATAGAGCTGTGTGTTCTCTAGTAGACTGAGCTGTGTGTTCTCCAGTAGATATAGAGCTGTGTGTTCTCTAGTAGATCTAAAGCTGTGTGTTCTCTAGTAGACAGAGCTGTGTATTCTCTAGTAGATATAGAGCTGTGTGTTATCTAGTAGATATAGAGCTGTGTATTTTCCGGTAGATATAGAGCTGTGTTCTCTAGTAGATATAGAGCTGTAAGTTCTCTAGTAGATATAGAGCTGTGTGTTCTCTAGTAGATATAGAGCTGTATGTTCTCTAGTAGATAGAGCTGTGTGTTCTCTAGTAGATAGAGCTATGTGTTCTCTAGTAGGTATAGAGCTGTGTATCCTCCAGTAGATATAGAGCTGTGTGTTCTCTAGTAGATATAGAGCTGTGTATTCTCCAGTAGATATAGAGCTGTGTATTCTCCAGTAGATATAGAGCTGTGTGTTCTGTAATAGATAGAGCTGTGTGTTCTCTAGTAGATATAGAGCTGTGTGTTCTCTAGTAGATATAGAGCTTTGTATTCTATAGTAGATTTAGAGCTGTGTGTTCTCCAGTAGATATAGAGCTGTGTGTTCTATAGTAGACATAGAGCTGTCTGTTATATAGTAGATATAGAGCTGTGTATTCTCTAGTAGATATAGAGCTGTGTGTTCTCCAGTAGATATAGAGCTGTGTGTTCTCTAGTAGATATAGAGCTGTGTGTTCTCTAGTAGATATAGAGCTGTGTATTCTCTAGTAGATATAGAGCTGTGTGTTCTCCAGTAGATATAGAGCTGTGTGTTCTCTAGTAGATATAGAGCTGTGTGCTCTCTAGTAGATATAGAGCTGTATATTCTCTAGTAGATATAGAGCTGTGTTTTCTATAGTAGATATAGAGCTGTGTGTTCTCTAGTAGATATAGAGTTGTGTGTTCTATAGTAGATATAGAGCTGTGTGTTCTCTAGTAGATATAGAGCTGTATGTTCTCTAGTAGATATAGAGCTGTGTGTTCTCTAGTAGATATAGAGCTGTGTGTTCTCCAGTAGATATAGAGCTGTGTGTTCTCTAGTAGATATAAAGCTGTGTGTTCTCTAGTAGACAGAGCTGTGTATTCTCTAGTAGATATAGAGCTGTGTGTTCTCTAGTAGATATAGAGTTGTGTATTTTCCAGTAGATATAGAGATGTGTGTTCTCTAGTAGATATAGAGCTGTGTGTTCTCTAGTAGATAGAGCTGTGTGTTCTCTAGTAGATAGAGCTGTGTGTTCTCTAGTAGATATAGAGCTGTGTATTCTCCAGTAGATATAGAGCTGTGTATTCTCCAGTATATATAGAGCTGTGTGTTCTGTAATAGATAGAGCTGTGTATTCTCGAGTAGATTTAGAGCTGTGTGTTCTCCAGTAGATATAGAGCTGTGTGTTCTATAGTAGATATAGAGCTGTCTGTTCTATAGTAGATATAGAGCTGTGTATTCTCTAGTAGATATAGAGCTGTGTGTTCTCCAGTAGATATAGAGCTGTGTGTTCTATTGTAGATATAGAGCTGTGTGTTCTCTAGTAGATATAGAGCTGTGTGTTCTCTAGTAGATATAGAGCTGTGTATTCTCTAGTAGATATAGAGCTTTGTATTCTATAGTAGATATAGAGCTGTGTGTTCTCCAGTAGATATAGAGCTGTGTATTCTCAAGTCGATATAGAGCTGTGTATTCTCCAGTAGATATAGAGCTGTGTATTCTCCAGTAGATATAGAGCTGTATATTCTCTAGTAGATATAGAGCTGTGTGTTCTCTAGTAGATAGAGCTGTGTGTTCTCTAGTAGATATAGAGCTGTGTGTTCTCTAGTAGATATAGAGCTGTGTATTCTATAGTAGATACAGAGCTGTGTGTTCTCCTGTAGATACAGAGCTGTGTGTTCTCCAGTAGGTATGGAGCTGTGTGTTCTCCAGTAGGTATAGAGCTGTGTGTTCTCTAGTAGATATAGAGCTGTGTGTTCTCTAGTAGATATAGAGCTGTGTGTTTTCTAGTAGATAGAGCTGTGTGTTCTCTAGTAGACAGAGCTGTGTGTTCTCCAGTAGATATAGAGCTGTGTGTTCTCTAGTAGATATAAAGCTGTGTGTTCTCTAGTAGACAGAGCTGTGCATTCTCTAGTAGATATAGAGCTGTGTGTTCTCTAGTAGATATAGAGCTGTGTATTTTCCAGTAGATATAGAGCTGTGTGTTCTCTAGTAGATATAGAGCTGTGTGTTCTCTAGTAGATAGAGCTGTGTGTTCTCCAGTTGATATAGAGCTGTGTGTTCTCTAGTAGATATAGAGCTGTGTATTCTCCAGTAGATATAGAGCTGTGTATTCTCCAGTAGATATAGAGCTGTGTGTTCTGTAATAGATAGAGCTGTGTGTTCTCTAGTAGATATAGAGCTGTGTATTCTCTAGTAGATATAGAGCTTTGTATTCTATAGTAGATTTAGAGCTGTGTGTTCTCCAGTAGATATAGAGCTGTGTGTTCTATAGTAGATATAGAGCTGTCTGTTCTATAGTAGATATAGATCTGTGTATTCTCTAGTAGATATAGAGCTGTGTGTTCTCCAGTAGATATAGAGCTGTGTGTTCTATAGTAGATATAGAGCTGTGTGTTCTCCAGTAGATAGAGCTGTGTGTTCTCTAGTAGATATAGAGCTGTGTGTTATCTAGTAGATATAGAGCTGTATATTCTCTAGTAGATATAGAGCTGTTTTCTATAGTAGATATAGAGCTGTGTGTTCTCTAGTAGATATAGAGTTGTGTGTTCTATAGTAGATATAGAGCTGTGTGTTCTCTAGTAGATATAGAGCTGTGTGTTCTCTAGTAGATATAGAGCTGTGTGTTCTCTAGTAGATATAGAGCTGTGTGTTCTCTAGTAGATATAGAGCTTTGTATTCTATAGTAGATTTAGAGCTGTGTGTTCTCCAGTAGATATAGAGCTGTGTTCTATAGTAGATATAGAGCTGTCTGTTCTATAGTAGATATAGAGCTGTGTATTCTCTAGTAGATATAGAGCTGTGTGTTCTCCAGTAGATATAGAGCTGTGTGTTCTATAGTAGATATAGAGCTGTGTGTTCTCCAGTAAATAGAGCTGTGTATTCTCTAGTAGATATAGAGCTGTGTGTTCTCTAGTAGATATAGAGCTGTATATTCTCTAGTAGATATAGAGCTGTGTTTTCTATTGTAGATATAGAGCTGTGTGTTCTATAGTAGATATAGAGTTGTGTGTTCTATAGTAGATATAGAGCTGTGTTCTCTAGTAGATATAGAGCTGTGTGTTCTCTAGTAGATATAGAGCTGTGTGTTCTCTAGTAGATATAGAGCTGTGTGTTCTCCAGTAGATATAGAGCTGTGTATTCTCTAGTAGATAGAGCTGTGTGTTCTCTAGTAGATATAGAGCTGTGTGTTCTCTAGTAGATATAGAGCTGTGTGTTCTCTAGTAGATATAGAGCTGTGTATTCTCTAGTAGATATAGAGCTGTGTGTTCTCTAGTAGATATAGAGCTGATAAAGAGACATCCGTTATGGGCACGAGACAACGAGACATCCGTTATGGGCACGAGACAACGAGACATCCGTTATGGGCACGAGACAACGAGACATCCGTTATGGGTACGAGACAACGAGACATCCGTTATGGGTACGAGACAACGAGACATCCGTTATGGGCACGAGACAACGAGACATCCGTTATGGGTACGAGACAACGAGACATCCGTTATGGGTACGAGACAACGAGACATCCGTTATGGGTACGAGACAACGAGACATCCGTTATGGATACGAGACATCCATTATCGATATGAGGCAACGAGACGTCCATTATAGGTACGAGGCAACGAGACGCCCATTATATGTACGAGGCAACGAGACGCCCATTATATGTACGAGGCAACGAGACGCCCATTATAGGTACCAGGCAACGAGACGTCCATTATAGGTACCAGGCAACGAGACGTCCATTATAGGTACGAGGCAACGAGACGCCCATTATAGGTATGAGGCAACGAGACGTCCATTATAGGTATGAGGCAACGAGACGCCCATTATAGGTATGAGGCAACGAGACGTCCATTATAGGTACCAGGCAACGAGACGCCCATTATAGGTATGAGGCAACGAGACGTCCATTATAGGTATGAGGCAACGAGACGTCCATTATAGGTATGAGGCAACGAGACGTCCATTATAGGTATGAGGCAACGAGACGTCCATCATAGGTACGAGGCAACAACACGTCCATCATAGGTATGAGGCAACAACACGTTCATTATAGGTACGAGGCAACAACACATCCATCATAGGTACGAGGCAACAACACATCCAGTAGTTGTATTCTGACTGTGACAGTGGGAGATTAGTACCTCTATACCAGACAGACAGACAGACAGACAGACAGACAGACAGACAGACAGACAGACAGACAGACAATATGTTTTCTGAAAAATATTGAATACAATTTAAATATAATTGTGATGTTATATATGACTATAAACAAAGATCAAATTGTGGGATGTGTAATAATTTAAAACACAAATTCCTTTCTACACATGACTCTTTCAAAGGTAGTTTGTGGCTATTTTCTCTGCTGGAACGACGGTTGCTCACATACCATCAAACCCCTGTGTCCACATTAACTTTGCATGACGCTGCATACTGTTAAGCAACTCAAAGGGATCGCTCATCACAATGTGTTGTTTAAATGACACCACTCAAATTACAACACTACACACACACACCAGCCTCCACCCTGGTCCATTCATCTGCTGTGTGCATTGTCTGCAACTCCAGAAAATGAATTAGTCACACACATGTTTACATGTGTACACAAACACGCCCAGCTATAAATACACTGACACACACACACACACACACACACACACACACACACACACACACACACACACACACACACACACACACACAAAGACACACAAAGACGCACACACGTAATCTACACTGGTGGTCCTGCACGGGGGTGGGGGGGGGGAGAGAGCTAATGTTCTCTCTCTTAAGTCTCTCGCGGGTAGGCGAGACAAAAGAGACATTTCTGCAAGTAAACAAGACGTCGTGTTTGGGCACCGTACCTGAGAAAGCATCGCCCCCCCCCCCCCCCCCCCCAGCCCACAACTGCACTCACACACACACCCATCAGAGCAAAGCCAACTACGGTCTTTCAGAACATCTCAGAAACACTAGATCAGCTTCACAACATAAGACCCAGTCTAACAATAGCCATCCGCACCTGCTTTATCACTGTGGTAGAGTTACAATGTTTTCACTTTAACTAAATATTTTAGAATCTTTTTCGTTTCATCATTTATTTTATTTTATTTTATTTTATTTAAAGGGGGGGGGCAACATGAAGCAGATGTCAATGTGGAACTCTCTGACCATATGGGAAAAGGATCTGAACCTGACGTGGGTCATATGTGGAACTCTGCTGTGGAGTTGCCCTGTCTCCCTGTGCGTGTGTTGTGGTGGGAAATATCTCCGACCTTTCCCCAGTGAGTCTAACCAGAGTTCCAGAGGTCTTCCTCCCCCTCCCTCCCAGGCCCTCTCCCTTTGGCCTGGCTTGCTAGGTGTGTGCCTGACCTGCCTGGTCTGGCTGCTTCGGTGCCCTGACAAAAGAGAGGGGAGAGAGAGAGAGCAACAAGAGGTACGGAAGAGAATGAAAAAAAAAGAGGGAAGGGAAGAAGAGAACGGCTCATTCCCAGGCGCCGTGTCTTCTGTGTGCTTTTATTGGCCTCCTTAATGACGTTGTGTCTGGAGGGATTTTTATCAGAGGCCAGAAAGCAAAATGAGCTAAAGACTCTTATGAACAGCTTTATGGGTATAGATAGTGTTTTATCTTAAAATCAAGATGAAAATGTCACGGTTGTTCATTGCTCCGGCTTTTCCACTCCCATTCCCAGTTCTGGAACATGTGGAATTCCCAGGCCAGGCTGTAAATTGTCTTCCGGACCCGACAACTTTTCCTGAATACCTTTTCACTTGGAAAAAGGGCAGGAATGTGAGTTTTTACCTATGTCCTTTTGAAAAACACATAGGTTTGCATCCCAAATGACACCCTATTCCCTATTTAGTGCACTACTTTTACCAAGGGCCCATAGGGCTATAGAATGGGAATAGGTTGCCATATAGGGCAGAGCCGTGAATGATTTGTTTTCAGTCCTTGGATACAATACATAACTTCTGGCTTTAACTAACATGATTCGGGACACAATGAGAAGCAGTGTTGTGAGAACATTAAATATCCCGCTGACTTACTGTATGTGGACAAACATTAGCTGGTGTGATTAATCAAATACATTGAGGTTTCATTTAGGTCTGAAAGTTTACTGTAAAATGAACTAATGATTTATGTTATGAGGAAGTGTTAAATAAGCAAACAATATGCCACTTCCATTGGGTAACCTACGTACATTTCACTTGTGTTGATGAATGGACACTCCATTGAATTAACGGACAAACTAAGGTTTGGGTGTTTTCAACACCGTGACCTGGAGATTCGGGTTATTACAACCGCAACCAATTAGGGTAGCTAGCTAGCTTTAGCTTGGTACCTAGCTGGCACCAATACAACCAGTAGGTTATTACAATAGGTTGTTGTAACATAGAACGTGTGTTCTTATGTAAATCATGAACATAAAAAAATGGGTTATATTTCACTTCTACACATGGGATAGGATTTACAGCTGTACTGTTCATACATCATGTAATGTCTTGAATGACGTAAACTTCCCTGAGCATTTGGGTCCACAGAGCAAAATACATCTGAGGTGTTTTACATTTCTTCTGCCCAAAAAAAAAGAAGCCTTTTATGAAGGAATATTGGGTAACGTCCAAACGTGTGACCCTACGAAAGAGTGACTAACGAAGTAAATGTTGACCAGCTGCCTTCATTGACTGAAAACAGAAATGTTTGTTTTCACTGTGAGAGGAGACTTTCCAATGCACTGATTTCTTCTGTCCACACGGCCTTTTGAATGTATCCACCTGTGTCTCTTTTTGATTGTGTGTGTGTGTGTGTGTGTGTGTGTGTGTGTGTGTGTGTGTGTGTGTGTGTGTGTGTGTGTGTGTGTGTGTGTGTGTGTGTGTGTGTGTGTGTGTGATTGCATGCCTTAATTTAACTGAGCAGGCTCTGGCAGCTTTTTATCATTTCTCCCCCCTTTTTGTTTCACTTTTGACAGTCCCTCAGTCTTGTGTAAAGGCACACAATGCGGCCCCAGCCTGCTCACCTTTTCAGGGCTCCTGAAGCGAAACTACTAATGCACTGGCGGCTCCCTCGCGACCACGCCTTCCTACCTAGAGCTGCATGGTCCCGTGACAGCACAGGCCCCTTCACTTTGTCTCTGTGTTTGTCCAAAAATTGTTTCAATATGTATTTTTCAGAACGGTAATGTTGACATAATAAATCTTGGTGTCAGGGAACACAGAGCCAAGGGCGAGGCCTAGAGATGGACCTCCCTATGGGTTTGTTTTTCTCTGGCTAGCTGGATGTCTCCATCTCATTCTCAAAGCTCCTGTCAATGGTCCTGAAGCAGACTCCCAGTACAACACCAGAGTAGTTATACTCCCAGTACAACACCAGAGTATTTATACTCCCAGTACAACACCAGAGTATTTATACTCCCAGTACAACACCAGAGTATTTATACTCCCAGTACAATACCAGAGTATTTATACTCTGAGTACAACACCAGAGTATTTATACTCCCAGTATAACACCAGAGTATCAGACTCCCAGTACAACACCAGAGTATTTATACTCCCAGTACAATACCAGAGTATTTATACTCCCAGTATAACACCAGAGTATTTATACTCCCAGTATAACACCAGAGTATTTATACTCCCAGTATAACACCAGAGTATTTATACTCCCAGTACAACACCAGAGTATTTATACTCCCAGTATAACACCAGAGTATTTATACTCCCAGTATAACACCAGAGTATTTATACTCCCAGTACAACACCAGAGTATTTAGACTCCCAGTATAACACCAGAGTATTTATACTCCCAGTACAACACCAGAGTATGTATACTCCGAGTATAACACCAGAGTATTTATACTCCGAGTACAACACCAGAGTATGTATACTCCGAGTATAACACCAGAGTATTTATACTCCCAGTATAACACCAGATCCTCTCTGTCCTCCTTTAAGCCTATGCTTCCACTGACAGTTCTCAGGACTGAGTTGTTGCCCTCCCATGTTCAGACAGGGTGTAAGTCTGCCCACAAAGAAAACAACATTAAGAAAATCTACATATCTAGCTACATACAGAGATACTGGGAACATGTTTTCTCCACATTCACTCACTGCAGCAGGCTCTGAAAACGGAGAGGTGGAGGAGAGAGGGAGGGGAGGAGGAAAGTGGTGGGTAGACTAAGAAATGTGTGTGTGTGTGGGGAGGGGTGGTTTAGTGAGAGAGGGAAGGGAAGAGGGGGGTAAGAGATGGTAGTCCCTAGACACACAGGAACAGTGAATTTTTCGTCGTTTTCAACCAGAGGCCTAGTGACGAGTAAAGAAAGTAGTCTTCCACTTCAGTGACAGAGCCAGAGATGGAAAGAGAAAGGGGGAGTAGTAGTGATCTTAGTAGGATGGAGTTGGGCAATGTTATCCCAAACAAAGCAGAGTGCTATAAGCCTCCACCATAAATCTCAGAGCACACGGAGCCACGGCCAAGCCCGGTGCACTGTGTGCCGCGCGAGAAGTTACAAACCAGATGTTGGCGCGAGGGTAAATAAAACAATCTATCAACAGTGTGCTATAGCCATCAGTCTGTCCAGATGAAAAAAATACCTTGTTTTTTTGTGCAACCGATATCAACAGAAATGTCCTGTAGCCAATAGCTGACCATGGATGATATGTCCCCGTTCTGTATCACCCTCCCCATATGCCTACTGGACACTTCATGCCTACTGGACACTTCATGCCTACTGGACACTTCATGCCTACTAGACACTTCATGCCTACTGGACACTTCATGCCTACTGGACACTTCATGCCTACTGGAAACTTCATGCCTACTGGACACTTCATGCCTACTGGACACTTCATGCCTACTGGAAACTTCATGCCTACTGGACACTTCATGCCTACTGGAAACTTCATGCCTACTGGACACTTCATGCCTACTGGACACTTCATGCCTACTGGAAACTTCATGCCTACTGGACACTTCATGCCTACTGGAAACTTCATGCCTACTGGACACTTCATGCCTACTGGAAACTTCATGCCTACTGGACACTTCATGCCTACTGGAAACTTCATGCCTACTGGACACTTCATGCCTACTGGAAACTTCATGCCTACTGGAAACTTCATGCCTACTGGACACTTCATGCCACTCTGTTGGTGAAATCATTGTTTTTAAATCCTCTGTGGAAATATAACAGTACATTGTACTGTTGCTCTACGTGTGCCTGAATAGAAATACAAAACTGACCTATGTCTCCCATTCGCTTGACATTCCCATAGTTACAGTTGATATTCCAATAGTTGCAGTTGATAT